>NW_026124728.1:10000-12500 GCF_025177605.1 Cucumis melo | reverse complement strand
TCACATACAGATTATGAATGTTTGGAATCCATATTATGCAAGGAGACATTGCTTTTGCTAATTCGAATTGAAGGGTGATATAAAATCGGTCTATTTCCAGCATCATATCCTTAGTTAGCGCATTCATCATAGTTAGAAGCTCCAGCTCCGTATCAAGGTCACGGTCGATATCGTCACTATCATCAATATCGCCACTATCATCAATATCGTCACTATCATCAATATCGTCACTATCATCAATAAGAAAACCCTTAGGCTTCTTATCCAGCAACTTGTTCAGAAATACTGTAACGAAAGGAAGATAGGAGTTTGTCGCTAGGTATTTGACCAAATAGGATCGTCCAGTTCCTATAGAACCTATCACTAAAATACCCCTAGAGGGGGGGAGGGCTAATAAGCGGAGCGAAAAGGGTTTTCCATGAGATGGAGAAATGAAAACTATTAGCCCCACACGAGGTTTGTGAATAAGTGATTGTCTGATAATGAGCAAGGAATGTCCGTCTTTCTGCTAAACAGGATGTATTGAACTCATAATTCATTAGATACTTTTTATGAATGTCAACTAAGTATCGTAAGTAAATTACTCCCGGTTGTTCAATCATTTGATAACCAGAGTCATTCTTTGATAAATGATCACTATGAGTCAGACTCAATAGAATTTGATCAATCCTTTTTTCTGTCGTTAAGGTGGAGAACTGAATCAAGAATTCTCTTTCTTTATCATCAATCGAATCACTGTTCGAGACCCAGGATTGGATTTTCTCATCAATCCAATCACCGTTCACATTTTTTCTTATCAATGAATATATCTCTTTACTTGTATGACTTAGATGTCTCGTATTTCTCGAAAAAGCGATTCGATTGATGGGATTTGGTATGATACTTATGAGATCGATGAGATTGATATTCCAATCTTTCTTCTTCGAACGTATTGATTTGACCCCATAAGCGGGACCGCCACCCCATAGCATGTTGCCACCAGAAGCAGAACCCCATATTTCTTCTAGAGAATCTCCTAATTGTTCCAGAGCAACTAGAAAGAGATTCTTTAACCAGAAAGAATTCCTGGGATACCTATCCAGAAGTTTTCGCAACTCAATCATGTATGATGGAATCATCAAAGATTTGACCTTTTCGAACTCTGTCTGTAACTCACTATAGGCTCGAGAAACAAAGAGAAGATGTGTACGAACGAGATATACAGCAATAAGAAGAAGGAAAAGGATTGAATAGAGGAACTCCCGAACATTTGGCCATCTCAGATGTGTCGATATCGATGGTGACTCATTATTTCGATGAATCATTTCTTCGGACAGAAGAAGATTAGGTAAACACTTACTCGAAATCTCACTTATCAGATTCCATTGTAGAAGACACAATTTTCTCTGAAGAATTCGCCATGATATTATGCATGGATCATATATATCATGAAAAATGTATACAAATTTTTGGATGCTACTTAGTATCGGCAATAGGTCTGAAAAAGTATCTAAAAATAGCAAATTTAGATATTTGTACCCTGTCGAAGTAAGGAACCATGGCATATATGTTTGGAATAGATTCCATTTTGAGAGAGTTGAAAAAGCACTATCTCGTTGAAAGGTTCTATACATCTGCCCTTTCTCAAGGCATTTCTTTAGACAAAGACTCCGTTTTTTCCTCTTTTCGGATGGTAAATATTTCTCAGAACATGGAGTGTGAATCAAACCCATGTTTGAATTGAAATTGAGATACTGATGCAAGTTCTTCCCCTCTGAATCAGATAGATTCATATCTGAAAGAGGTTGACAATAAGTTCTTTCAAAATTGACTATTTGTCCCTCTGTTAGAGGTGTTCCAGAAATGTCTGCGATCGAGTAAATAGCTCGACGAACGAATGGATCGGATCGAATTGGAAAATGGAAAGATTTGTACAAGTTATACCTTTCGTCACCACTTTGTGGAAAATCGTTAGGTATGAATATGTTAGATACCTGTGACTCGATTGGTGAAATAGTATCTCTCTCCAAAAAAGCATGTTTTTTTTTACCGCCGCACAAAGAAAATATTTTGTTGCGAATGAACAAGATATTGAGGAATTGTCCATACGTAAAATCATAATTATTGATACGGGCCTTTTCCACATAATCCACATAAAAAGGGAATCTTTTGTTACAATAGAAGCAGAAGTGATGTGGATTATTCAAGAATCGAAGTCGAGTTGCTTTATAAAAAGAAGATATCAATGAACTTCTATGAAATGGTTTCACGGGATTTAGCCAATTGTCTTGATCGTGGGATATCATTGAGAAATAGGAATCCGTGTTATCAAAGGATTTCCTGCGATTATTTCTAGTATGGAATGAGTCAATCATCCACTTTGGTATCTTATTGAACAAAAATGGTGATATTGTTCCTCCATTGATCAAGAATTTCGATTTTTGGGAAGTATAATGATCATCCAATAAGAAGGGTTTCAATTTTTTCAAATGAACGATTTGAAGACCTATTGATTCTAACA
>NW_026124728.1:0-2500 GCF_025177605.1 Cucumis melo | reverse complement strand
TGAAATATCAAAAAATCCCATAATTGAATCTATTATTCAGAAAAATATCAGTAAATACATGTATATTTTTTTGAATCGTTTCATTCGCGAGGAGCTGGATGAGAAGAAACTCTCATGTCCGGTTCTGTAGTAGAGATGGAATTTAGAAATAACCATCAACTATAACCCCAAAAGAACCAGATTCCGTAAACACCATAGAGGAAGAATGAAAGGAATATCTTATCGAGGCAATAGTATTTGCTTCGGGAGATACGCTATTCAGGCACTTGAACCCGCTTGGATCACATCGAGACAAATCGAAGCCGGACGAAGGGCAATGACACGAAATGCACGACGCGGTGGAAAAAATATGGGTACGTATATTTCCGGACAAACCCGTTACACTAAGACCCACAGAAACACGTATGGGTTCAGGGAAAGGATCCCCCGAATATTGGGTAGCTGTTGTTAAACCAGGTAGAATACTTTATGAAATGAGTGGAGTAGCCGAAAATATAGCCAGAAAAGCTATTTCAATAGCGGCATCCAAAATGCCTATACGAACCCAATTCATTACTTCGGGATAGAAATGTAGAATCAAAGGAAAGCGATCTTTGTTTAAGATGAAAAAAAAAACAATTGCAGATTTATTTTTTTTTTTTTTTGAAAAACAATATTTCTTTTTTTTTTTTTTTACTTCGCCCTTTGCATTGAAAGAAAAGATTCCAAAATAATATGATTCAACCTCAAACCCTTTTGAATGTAGCAGATAACAGCGGAGCCCGAGAATTGATGTGTATTCGAATCATAGGGGCTAGTAATCGGACGATATGCTCATATTGGTGACGTTATTGTTGCTGTAATCAAGAAAGCCGTCCCAAATACACCTCTAGAAAGATCAGAAGTGATCAGAGCTGTAATTGTACGTACTTGTAAAGAACTCAAACGAGAAAATGGTATGATAATACGATATGATGACAATGCTGCGGTTGTTATTGATCAAGAAGGAAATCCAAAAGGAACTCGAATTTTTGGTGCGATTGCCCGAGAATTGAGACAGTTAAATTTCACTAAAATAATTTCATTAGCACCTGAAGTATTATAAAATGAGACAGACCGTGAGATAGTTATACTATTTGAATGAAATTAATTAGTAGATTGTGTATCACGTATATACCTTTTAAAATTCATAACTATTTAATAAAAAAGAATGTTGATTAGATCAAAAATTTAAGTAACCAATAATTTTCGTTTATCATGGGTAAGGACACTATTGCTAACATAATAACCTCTATTCGCAATGCTGACATGAATAGAAAAGGAATGGTTCGAATACCATCTACTAACATCACCGAAAACATTGTTAAAATACTTTTACGAGAAGGTTTTATTGAAAACGTAAGGAAACATCGGGAAAGCAACAAGGATTTTTTGGGTTTTAACCCTACGACATAGAAGAAATAGGAAAGGACCATATAAAACGATTTTAAATTTAAAACGGATCAGTCGACCTGGTCTCCGAATATATTCTAACTATCAAAAAAATTCCTAGAATTTTAGGCGGAATGGGCATTGTAATTCTGTCTACTTCTCGGGGTATAATGACAGACCGAGAAGCTCGACTACAGGGAATCGGCGGCGAAATTTTGTGTTATATATGGTAATCTTTATGATATTCGAATTATACACAGAACTTCCCTATTTGTAAAAAAAAAAAAAAAAAGAAAAGAGGTGGGTTTATAGTTTATAATACGACTCCCCCTTGATTAATTGATACTTTGAAGGGTGTTTCGTCTGGAATGAAAGAGCAAAAAAAGGATTTCTGAAGGTTTAATTACTGAATCACTTACCAATGATATGTTTTGGGTTTGTTTAGATAATGAGGATCCAATTCTAGGTTACGTTTCAGGAAGGATTCAACATAGTTTTATCCATATACTAGGTAATAGAGAGTCAAAATTTCAGTAAGTTGTTACGATTCAACCAGGACCAGAAGGCGTATAATTTATAGACTACGAAACAAAGATTCGAATGATTAGGTGAAGTAGTCTTTTCACGTGCAATATTCTTTTTTTTGTAGGGAGATCCAATTCGAAATAGAAAATTTCAAGAAACTTATTTTCTTCCAATAAGTAGATTAAGGTAAGGAATAAAAAATATGAAAATAAGGGCCTCCATTCGGAAAATTTGTGAAAAATGTCGCCTGATCCGTAGGCGGAGACGAATTATGGTAATTTGTTCCAATCCGAGACATAAACAAAGACAAGGATAATCTTTATAAAAAAAAGGACCCCTAAAGGCCACCCACAATATATACATAAAAAGAAATTAAAGGATCCGTTTTGACATGAAATGGATATATCCATATATCTCTGACTTAGATTTATGAGATGATAAAATATGGCAAAACCCATACCAAGAATCGGTTCACGTAGAAATGGACGTATTAGCTCACGTAAAAGTACGCGTAGAATACCAAAGGGCGTTATTCATGTTCAAGCAAGTTTCAACAATACAATTG
>NW_026124727.1:15000-20000 GCF_025177605.1 Cucumis melo | reverse complement strand
ATCCTAACGAAATGAATTTGATTCATACATGTACACACACGAATTGAACATAGATACATTCACCGAATCATTGATAAAGCAATTCTATTTGGCGAGAAAAAAATTTCAATAACTTGTTGATCCCTATCCCCAGATTTCAAAATTTATCGTTTTTTAATTTCTTGGCTTAGTGTGAGATCGAAATATACCTAACCTAATCTTAACAATGAGTGAATCAATGAGTGAAAGTATGAGAAATGGAGTTTAATCCTGTTTATAGCATATGGCAGACCAATTCCCGAAGGGGTACTAGCCTTCGTATTATTTAAATAAAAAAAGAATAAAATAAAAAAAGAATATTTTTTTTTCTAATATTTATTATTTTTGTTTATTTTAGAGGTTTCCTCTAATCACTACTAATCACTATTTTCATTTGATATTCTATAATATAAGTAATATAACTATATATTCCAATTTGCAAATTTATGTATATTATTTAAATGAAATAAATAAAAAAAAATGCAATTTAAAATAAAATAATTTCTATATAGAATTATATGGGGAATGGTGATTAGAATGAACGATTCATAAATAGAAATCACAAATAAAAAAATTTCGATGGAATAATGAAAGAAAGAAAAATACGTCGAATTGCATCATATTAGTCCATTATATTTATTTTATATTGACAATTTCAAAAAACTATTCATACTATGATCATAGTATGATGGCAGTCGGGCAAGTATGCCCCCATCGTCTAGTGGTCCAGGACATCTCTCTTTCAAGGAGGCAGCGGGGATTCGACTTCCCCTGGGGGTAGGGTACTACGAAAGGAAGTTGATCATGGATTATCAACAAGCTTGGAATTGATTCTTCCCGGGTCGATGCCCGAGCGGTTAATGGGGGACGGACTGTAAATTCGTTGGCAATATGTCTACGCTGGTTCAAATCCAGCTCGGCCCAATATATCGCGTATCCACCATAAAATTGATATAACCTATTTGTTCCTTCTACAGAAATACTTGACTTGATATGAAAGAATAAAAAAAAAAACTCTTTTTTTATTCATTGACAGATTGATAATCAATCAATTTTACAATAACGAAAAAATAAATATTAATCCATGCTTCTCACACTAAAGTCCATGTCTCCGCGCATATCAATCTATTACTTTATTACTCGCGTCTCTGTCTGGTAGAATATGACAATTCGAATCAAAAAATCTACATAGAAAGGTTTGAAGGAAATTAAATCAACAACATATGTTGTACACTTTATTTCCCTGGGATTGTAGTTCAATTGGTCAGAGCACCGCCCTGTCAAGGCGGAAGCTGCGGGTTCGAGTCCCGTCAGTCCCGATGGATCCAAATCCAATAAAAAAAAAATACATCAATTAATCTCTTCCTTTCCTGTGAAAGAGAGAACAAATAACATAACTGAATTTTATTCCAAACGGGGATCTCTCTTATTTTTTTTTCCACATTTTTCAACAAAAAAAATATGGGAATTTTGATTTCTTCAACGAGTACTAATTGATGGGAGAAAGACATATGTGCCATATGTGAATTACCACAATTATTGGTAGCATCATATTCAGGATTCGAAGGCGTACTGGGGTCTAGTTGATTACGCCCGATTTTTCTAATGAAATAGAGTACTATACGTTTCCGGAAAGCACATACATAAAGGGGAATTTGGACGATACAAAATAAAGTTTACATAGTAAACTTTGATCTAATTTTTCGTCTGAAAGCAAAATATATCCGTTCTGGCTCCGATTTTTTGTAACCTCAATTAGTAAATTCAATTACTAATTTGAATTTGAAATAATCTATCTTATTAAAATTTAACACTTAACTTTTGATATATACGTCCCACTACTAATTCAAGGAAAGAGGATATTAATACAAACAAGGATCCCATCTATCTCTCTTAGTGAGGTAATTAAGAATTTTTGAAAGTTTAAGTTTCGTTTTTATTTCTTTTTTTTAAGAAGATTTTTATAAGTAACAAAAAAAGGAAGGAGTTTAGTTCGAACCTACCTCCTTTTCCTTTTTTGAATTTCGCTGCTATTCTTTGCTTGAGTTTGTTTATAAACAATGTAAGGGTAAAGGTAGTCTGATGAGACTTCATCAGATGATTGCATTGAATAAGAGGGCAGTAGATTATAGAAAAGAAAGAATGCAAAAAATTATAAATAAAAAAAAGTAACGAAATTCTTGATTGCATCAGGAATCCCATTTTGTTTAAATTCGGTATGGATAAAAAGATCTTCCTATGTTATACTATTCAATTCTCGACGATGAATCGATTTGATAGCTCCGATATTGTTATTCATGATATTTTAAATACGATTCGATATCATCGAGATGCAACGCATTCCCCTTGAATTTACAAGCGAAACATTTATCATCTCTATGGGATTAAATCCCGAGTTATTGCGAATAAAAAAATGAAACGATGATATTATGGAAGTAAAATATTCTCGCATTTATTGCTACTGCACTGTTCATTCTAGTTCCGACCGCCTTTTTACTTATAATATACGTAAAAACAATCAGTCAAAGTGATTAATTTGAATTAACCTTGACGTTTTAGTTCTTATCAATGATTGAAGATAAGAAAAATGAAAAGCATTAAAATTTCGCGTCTTAAATGAAATTGGCGGACTAGAATTATCAGTAATTCTACGAGAGAAGTATTCGATAAGATCCGATAGTATGGTAGAAAGAAATATATGAATCCTTCTACCATACTATCTATTATTGTTATTGAAGTGTATAAATATAAAATTGTACTCTATAAAAATAGAGGTTGAATATCGATCAATTTGAATATAGATGAATATACAATATATATCTTTCTATTTATATATAGATATCATATCAATTACATATATGTAATATTAATCTAATATACATAGTGGCCCAATTCTATTTCTTTGCTTCATAATTCATGTTGATTAGAATGAATCTGAAATCAAATAATCGAAAGGCCACTAATTTTTTTTTAGCATTCGAAAAGAAGTAATTGATTGAGCAGTTGACAGATGATCCAGGAGTTCGGTTCCATGGGAACTTTTTATCTTCGGATTTCGAAAAGAATTAGCAAACCCCATTTTTATTTAACGTTTTGAAGCATGATATGAAATGAGTTCCCTAAAACAAGAAAAAATCCTATTTTGAAAATAACTAAAATACTATTAATAATAAATAAAAGAAGTGGTAAGCACGTAATATGTGGGTGGCTACCCCGAGGTACTATCTTATTATGAGGTAGTATATTATTATGCGTAGTATCTCATTGGACAACCACTATGTCTATGTTCTTTCGTGTTGAAAGTATGGATCCACTTAAAAACTTATAATCCGAACTCTTTTTTTTTTTACTTTTCAAAATAAAAGAAAAAAAGTTTTGCAGAACGATCTATAAAATAAACCAAAAACAATACAGTTTTATTTTTCAATTAGTAGTACTTCTAGAGTCCACTTCTTCCCCATACTACGAGGGAAAGAGAAAATGTAAAGACTACCATTAAAGCAGCCCAAGCGAGACTTACCATATCCATGTGAATTATGTCCCCTATCTCTATGAATATAAAAGAATTATTCCATTATTGCTCACTAATAATTATTATTCACTAATAATAGTGGAATCACTAGCGCATAGTCAAAAAGAGATTCGGGCACAACACCATTGATGAAACAATACAAAAAATCGAATTATCCCAAGTTATTATATGATTTCTAGTATAATCGAAAAAATTCAGTACAAATAAATAAAAGAGGCAGAAAAACTCTTGGAAGTATCAAAAGAATGTTTAGTAACATGTAGGAATAATAAGACCTAGTCTTTCTTTTGTTGTCCTGCATTTCATTACATTAAGTAAAAAGTCTCAAAATAGAGAATCAAGATAGTATCTATCACATAACCCTACTATTATTCCTTTCTCATTTGATCTAATCTTTACTGTCCCCCCGATTGTTTCATAGAGACAATCGGAAGATGGGATGGCCCTATTACATGCGTGGTTAGAGCTTATCGAAAAGAAATAAGTTCTTTTTTTAAGATTAAAATAAAAAAAAAAGCCAATTATTCATTCAATATAATATTGATTGAATGCTCGAGTACTCAGATACTTTCATGAGTCCGTATATCAAGTATCTTCCTCCTTTCCGTAAGGAAAAATGAAATTATATTCCCTAATTCAAGACCCAATGAGTAGACACTACATTAGTAGTCGAAGGGCTATCATCTCAAGATTTAACGATTATTTTTTCATTACTCTACTAAATTCTGGAAACGAAACCTATACGCAAGGATTTATAACATTTTAGAGAACCCCAACGATGCTTAGAATCAAGCAAATCTAAAGATGCTTTTCTTCTAAAAAAAATGATAAAGTTATATCAGCAAAACAGAAGAGGGTATTTTGATTCTTTTGTTTGTTGCTGAGGCGACACCCGGATTTGAACTGGGGGAAAAAGGGATTTGCAGTCCCCCGCCTTACCGCTCGGCCATGCCGCCAAAACGATACAAAATATTGGATTGGCTCTATCTCTTAGATAGATAGTATCTTACAACACACAATATCTAAAACGAAAAACCGCAAAACTTTGCTTTTTCTATTGAAAAAAAAATGTGGATTTTCATTCACAAAAGCAAAAAATCAGGACAAATGGGAACCGTTAACTTTAACTATTGACTGTGAATTCATAAATGATTCTTGGATTGAAATTGCAAATTCGGTTTCCCTAATGATATAAGAAAACAATCCAAAAATGGATACCTTACCTAAATAAATAAAAATTGATAGATAACTAATCATTACTAATCCATCCGTATTGATTCGTTTCCATAACCATAAAAAAATCCTTATTAATGACAATTTTAATAGCGATTATGAGTATATGTAAAACCCCAGAACATAAACGATTACTATTATCTAAATCTAATATCTTATATATATATAAGATGTTTATAGGAAATGTTCGGAATTCTGTTTTTAGAATTTTTTTTTC
>NW_026124727.1:0-10000 GCF_025177605.1 Cucumis melo | reverse complement strand
TATTTGATGTAACTACTTGAGCCGGATGAAAAGAAAACTTTCACGTCCGATTTTGAAAGGGGGAGATCCTATAGTATCCTATCCAAATTTTTCTTTTGCTAGGCCTATAGCTAAAAAACCTACTTTCTTACGATTACGGGGTTCATTCGAATATGAAATCCAATCCTGGAAATACAGCATCCCACTTTTTTTTACTACCCAAGGCTTCGATACATTTCGAAATCGAGAAATTTCTACTGGAGCAGGGGCTATACGAGAACAATTAGCCGATCTGGATTTGCGACTTATTATAGATTATTCGTTGGTAGAATGGAAAGAATTAGGCGAAGAAGGACCCGCAGGTAATTGAATGGGAAGATCGAAAAGTTGGAAGAAGAAAGGATTTTTTGGTTAGACGTATGGAATTAGCTAAGCATTTTATTCGAACAAATATAGAACCCGAATGGATGGTTTTATGTCTATTACCTGTTCTTCCTCCGAGTTGAGACCGATCATTCAGATAGATGGGGGTAAACTAATGAGCTCGGATATTAATGAACTCTATAGAAGAGTTATATATCGGAAGCAATACTCTTATTGATCTATTAACAACAAGTAGATCTACGCCAGGAGAATTAGTAATGTGTCAGGAGAAATTGGTACAAGAAGCCGTGGATACACTTCTTGATAATGGAATCCGCGGACAACCAATGAGGGATGGCCATAATAAGGTTTACAAAGTCGTTTTCCGATGTAATTGAAGGCAAAGAGGGAAGATTTCGGGAGACTCTGCTTGGCAAACGGGTCGATTATTCAGGACGTTCTGTGATTGTTGTAGGGCCTTCACTTTCATTACATCGATGTGGATTGCCTCGCGAAATCGCAATAGAGCTTTTCCAGACATTTTTAATTCGTGGTCTAATTCGACAACATTTTGCTTCGAACATAGGAGTTGCTAAGAGTAAAATTCGGGAAAAAGAACCCATTGTATGGGAAATACTTCAGGAAGTTATGCAGGGGCATCCCGTATTGCTAAATAGAGCGCCTACTCTGCATAGATTAGGCATCCAGGCCTTCCAACCTATTTTAGTGGAAGGACGTGCTATTTGTTTACATCCATTAGTTTGTAAGGGATTCAATGCAGACTTTGATGGGGATCAAATGGCTGTTCATGTACCTTTATCTTTGGAGGCTCAAGCAGAGGCGCGTTTACTTATGTTTTCTCATATGAATCTCCTGTCTTCAGCTATTGGGGATCCCATTTCTGTACCAACTCAAGATATGCTTATTGGACTCTATGTATTAACGAGCGGGAATCGCCGAGGTATTTGTGCAAATCGGTATAATCCATCTAATCGCAAAAATCATAAAAATGCAAAAATTTACAATAATAACTATAAATATACGAAAGAACCCCTTTTTTTGTAATTCCTATGATGCAATTGGAGCTTATCGCCAGAAAAGGATCAATTTAGATAGTCCTTTGTGGCTCCGATGGCGACTAGATCAACGCGTTATTGCTTCAAGAGAAGCCCCTATCGAAGTTCACTATGAATCTTTGGGTACCCATCATGAGATTTATGGGTACTATCTAATAGTAAAAAGTATAAAAAAAGAAATTCTTTGTATATACATTCGAACCACTGTTGGTCATATTTCTCTTTATCGAGAAAATCGAAGAGGCTATACAAGGATTTTGCCGGGCCTGCTCATATGGTACCTAATCCTCTGGTATCTCACTCAGCTAAGTAATTATATGACACCGGTATGAATTTTGTTCTCTCCGGTTCAACTAGGACCATAGGTCCTGAATTTCTACGCGAATCAAGATCGAGAAAAGGAAGTTTTCTAATCATTAACTCAAACCTATTGTCGAACCCCACTCAGCGTAATATGGAGGTACTTATGGCGGAACGGGCCGATCTGGTCTTTCACAATAAAGTGATAGATGGAACTGCCATTAAACGACTTATTAGCAGATTAATAGATCACTTCGGAATGGCATATACATCACACATCCTGGATCAACTAAAGACTCTGGGGTTCCAGCAGGCCACTGCTACATCCATTTCATTAGGAATTGATGATCTTTTAACAATCCCTTCTAAGGGATGGCTAGTCCAAGATGCTGAACAACAAAGTTTGATTTTGGAAAAACACCATCATTATGGAAACGTACACGCAGTAGAAAAAATTACGCCAGTCCATTGAGATATGGTATGCTACAAGTGAATATTTGCGACAAGAAATGAATCCTAATTTTAGGATGACTGACCCTTTTAATCCAGTCCATATAATGTCTTTTTCGGGAGCTCGAGGAAATGCATCTCAAGTACACCAATTAGTAGGTATGAGAGGATTAATGTCAGATCCACAAGGACAAATGATTGATTTACCCATTCAAAGCAATTTACGTGAGGGGCTGTCCTTAACGGAATATATAATTTCTTGCTACGGAGCGCGGAAAGGAGTTGTGGATACTGCTGTACGAACATCGGATGCTGGATATCTTACACGTAGACTTGTTGAAGTAGTTCAACACATTGTTGTACGTAGAACCGATTGTGGAACCATCCGAGGGATTTTAGTGAGTCCTGGAAATAGGATGATTCCGGAAAGAATTTTTATCCAAACATTAATTGGTCGTGTATTAGCGGACGATATATATATGGGCCCGCGATGCATTGGTGTTCGAAATCAAGATATTGGTATTGGACTTATTAATCGATTCATAACCTTTCAAACCCAACCAATATCTATTCGGACTCCCTTTACTTGTAGGAGTACATCTTGGATCTGCCGATTATGTTATGGACGAAGTCCTACTCACGGGGACCTGGTAGAATTGGGAGAAGCCGTAGGTATTATTGCGGGTCAATCTATTGGAGAACCGGGTACTCAACTAACATTAAGAACTTTTCATACCGGCGGAGTATTCACAGGGGGGACTGCAGAACATATACGAGCTTCTTCTAATGGCAAAATCAAATTCAATGAGAATTTGGTTCATCCCACACGTACACGCCCATGGGCATCCTGCTTTTTTATGTTATATAGACTTGTATGTAACTATTGAGAGTGAGGATATTATACATAGTCACTATTCCACCAAAAAGTTTACTTTTAGTTCAAAATGATCAATATGTAGAATCAGAACAAGTGATTGCTGAGATTCGCGCGGGAACATACACTCTTAATTTAAAAGAGAGAGTTCGAAAACATATTTATTCTGACTCAGAGGGAGAAATGCATTGGAGTACCGACGTGTACCATGCACCCGAATTTACATATAGTAATGTCCATCTCTTACCAAAAACAAGTCATTTATGGATATTATCAGGAGGTTCGTGCGGATGCAGTGTAGTCCCTTTTTCACTCTACAAGGATCAAGATCAAATTAACGTTCATTCTCTTTGTGTCGAAAGAAGATATATTTCTAGCCTTTCAGTAAATAATGATAAAGTGGGGACAAAAATTTTATGGTCCGGATCTCTCTGGTAAAAACGAAAGCGGAATTCCTGATTATTCAGAACTTAATCCAATCCTATGTACGGGTCAATCTAATCTCACATATCCTGCTATTTTCCACGGTAATTCTGATTTATTGGCAAAGAGGCGAAGAAATGGATTCATCATTCAATTTGAATCACTTCAAGAACGAGAAAAAGAACTACGACCCCCTTCCGGTATTTCGATTGAAATACCCATAAATGGTCTTTTTCGTAGAAATAGTATTCTTGCTTTTTTCGATGATCCTCAATACAGAAGAAATAGTTCAGGAATTACTAAATATGGGACTATAGGGGTGCATTCAATCCTCAAAAAAGAGGATTTGATTGAGTATCGAGGAGTCAAAGACTTTAAGCCAAAATACCAAATGCAAATGAAAGTGGATCGATTTTTTTTCATTCCCGAGGAAGTGCATATTTTACCAGAATCTTCTTCCATAATGGTACGGAACAATAGTATCATTGGAGTAGCTACACGACTAACTTTAAGTATAAGAAGCCGAGTAGGTGGATTGGTCCGAGTGGAGAAAAAAAAAAAAAGGATTGAACTCAAAATATTTTCTGGAGATATACATTTTCCTGGAGAGATGGATAAGATATCCCGACACAATGGCATCTTGATACCACCAGAAAGAGTAAAAAAAAATTCTAAGAAATCAAAAAAATCGAAAATTGGATTTATGTCCAGTGGATCACACCTACCAAGAAAAAGTATTTTGTTTTTGTTCGACCTGTAATCATATATGAACTAGCCGACGGTATCAATTTAGTAAAACTTTTCCCACAGGATCTATTGCAAGAAAGGGATAATCTGGAGCTTAGAGTTGTCAATTATATACTTTATGGAAATGGAAAACCAATTCGGGGAATTTCTGGCACAAGCATTCAATTAGTTCGGACTTGTTTATTGTTGAATTGGGACCGAGACAAAAAAAGCTCTTCTATCGAAGACGCGCGCGCTTCCTTTGTTGAAGTAAGTACAAATGGTCTGGTTCGAAATTTCCTACGAATAGACTTAGGGAAATCCGATACTGCGTATATGAGAAAAAGGAAAGATCCGTCAGGTTCAGGATTGATCTTTAATAATGAGTCAGATCGCACGAATATCAATCCATTTTTTTCTATTTATTCCAAGACAAGGGTTCCACAATCTCCGAGTCAAAATCAAGGAACTATTCGTACGTTGTTCAATAGAAATAAGGAACGCCAATCTTTGATAATTTTGTCAGCATCGAATTGTTTGCAAATGGATCTATTCAACGATGTAAAAGATTATAATGTCATAAAAGAATCAAGTAAAAAGGATCCTCTAATTTCAATTAGGAATTCGTTAGGACCTTTAGGGGCGGCCCCTCAAATTGTGAATTTTTATTCATTTTATGACTTAATAACTCATAATCCGATCTCCCTAACTAAATATTTGCAACTTGACAATTTAAAACAGACTTTTCAAGTACTTAAATATTATTTAATGGATGAAAACGGGGGGATTTTCAATTCCGATCCATGCAGTAACATCGTTTTCAATACATTTAATTTGAATTGGCATTTTCTGCATCATAATTATCACAATAATTATTGTGAAGAAACACCTACAAGAACAAGAATTAGTCTTGGACATTTTTTTTTTTGAAAATGTATGTATAGCCAAAAATAGACCACACCTAAAATCGGGTCAAATTATAATTGTTGAAGTTGATTCTGTAGTAATAAGATTAGCTAAGCCTTATTTGGCCACTTCAGGAGCAACTGTTCATCGCCATTATGGCGAAATGCTTTACGAAGGAGATACTTTAGTTACATTTATATATGAAAAATCACGATCTGGTGATATAACGCAGGGTCTTCCAAAAGTCGAACAAGTATTAGAAGTGCGTTCGATTGATTCAATATCGATGAGCCTAGAAAAGAGAATTGAGGGTTGGAACGAGCGTATAACAAGAATTCTTGGAATTCCTTGGGGATTTTTGATTGGTTCTGAACTAACGATAGTGCAAAGTCGTATCTCTTTGGTTAATAAGATCCAAAAGGTTTATCGATCCCAGGGGGTGGAGATCCATAATAGACATATCGAAATTATTGTACGTCAAATAACATCAAAAGTCTTGGTTTCAGAAGATGGAATGTCTAATGTTTTTTCACCTGGAGAACTCATTGGGTTTGTTACGAGCGGAACGAACAGGGCGTGCTTTGGAAGAAGCGATCTGTTACCGAGCCGTATTATTGGGAATAACGAAAGCATCTCTAAATACTCAAAGTTTCATATCGGAAGCAAGTTTTCAAGAAACTGCTCGAGTTTTAGCAAAAGCCGCCCTCCGAGGTCGTATCGATTGGTTGAGAGGTTTGAAAGAGAACGTTGTTCTAGGAGGAATGATACCAGTTGGTACCGGATTCAGAGAATTAGCGCACCGTTCGAGGCAACATAACAATATTCCTTTAGAACCCCCCCCAAAAAAAATTTTCGAGGGGGAAATGAGAGATATTTTGTTCCACCACAAAGAATTATTTGATTTTTTCATTTCAACGAATTTACATGATACATCAGAACAAGCATTTCTAGGATTTAATGATTCATAAAAGTGGAGTCATCCTGTTAACTAGCCGCGTTAATTTGGTAATAAGATAATAACGAATAGAAAAAAATTAATGGCTTGGATTGTGTATCAACAGTCAATCCCCGGTCGAGGTAGAGGATAAGGTTCCATGGGAACAATTATTTATTTCTATTTCAGCTCGTCTCTTTTTTTAAGAAAAAAAAGCGAGGAAGTGGGGGGAGAAATGACAAGAAGATATTGGAACATCCATTTGGGAGAGATGATGGAGGCAGGAGTTCATTTTGGTCATGGTACTAGGAAATGGAATCCTAGAATGGCACCTTATATCTCTGCAAAACGTAAAGGTATTCATATTATAAATCTTACTCAAACTGCTCGTTTTTTATCAGAAGCTTGTGATTTAGTTTTTGATGCAGCAACTAGGGGCAAACAATTCTTAATTGTTGGTACCAAAAATAAAGCAGCGGATTCAGTAGCCCGGGCTGCAACAAGGACTCGGTGTCATTATGTTAATAAAAAAATGGCTCGGGGGGATGTTAACAAATTGGTCTACTACAGAAACGAGACTTCATAAGTTCAGGGACTTGAGAACGGAACAAAAGACGGGGGGACTCAACCGTCTTCCGAAAAGGGATGCCGCTATGTTGAAGAGACAATTATCTCACTTGCAAACATATCTGGGCGGGATTAAATATATGACGGGGTTACCCGATATTGTAATAATCGTTGATCAACAAGAAGAATATCGGGCTCTTCAAGAATGTATCACGTTGGGAATTCCAACTATTTGTTTAATTGATACAAATTGTGACCCCGATCTCGCAGATATTTCGATTCCAGCGAATGATGATGCTATAGCTTCAATCCGATTAATTCTTAACAAATTAGTATTTGCAATTTCGGAGGGTCGTTCTAGCTCTATACGAAATTCTTGATTAATAATAAGATAAATCAATTTTGGGGGGGAACTCCATAGATTTCGGGAATTGGTTACTATTCCCGAATCGCACAAAAGAGATAAAAAAAACTAGGGATATTGTAATGTAATAAATTGGTATCAAAAATAGACAACTCAAGGCAAGTAAAAAAAAAGACAGTCGAATCAAAATAATTTGTTTTACAGTTCTATTTCTTTCAGAGGGCAATATGAATATTCTATTATGTTCTATCAACACACAAAAAGGGTTATACGATATATCTGGTGTGGAAGTCGGCCAACACTTGTATTGGCAAATAGGAGGTTTCCAAGTCCATGCCCAAGTACTTATTACTTCTTGGGTTGTAATTGCTATCTTATTAGGTTCAGCCATTATAGCTGTTCGTAATCCACAAACCATTCCCTACTGACGGTCAGAATTTCTTCGAATATGTCCTTGAATTCATTCGAGACGTGAGCAAAACTCAGATTGGCGAAGAATATGGTCCATGGTTCCCTTTATTGGAACTATGTTTCTATTTATTTTTGTTTCGAATTGGTCAGGAGCTCTTTTACCTTGGAAAATCATACAGTTACCTCACGGAGAGTTAGCCGCACCCACAAATGATATAAATACTACTGTTGCTTTAGCTTTACTCACATCAGTAGCATATTTTTATGCGGGTCTTAGCAAAAAAGGATTAAGTTATTTCGGTAAATACATTCAACCAACTCCAATCCTTTTACCCATTAACATCTTAGAAGATTTCACAAAACCCTTATCACTTAGTTTTCGACTTTTCGGAAATATATTAGCTGATGAATTAGTAGTTGTTGTTCTTGTTTCTTTAGTACCTTTAGTAGTTCCCTATACCTGTTATGTTCCTTGGATTATTTACAAGTGGTATTCAAGCTCTTATTTTTGCAACTTTAGCTGCAGCTTATATAGGCGAATCCATGGAGGGTCATCATTGATTAGTTTTCTAAATACTCTTTTTTTTTAGCTTAGACCAAGGCAATGTATACATGGCTCAAGATAATCTACTTAGGGAACATAAATATACAAATAATCAAAAAATAAGGAAGGTATATACTATCTAGGGAGTAAGACTAGAAAGATTACGATATTCGGGAATTAAAAAAAAAGGAAAGAGATCTAAAAGATCTTTTTCCTCTCAACGATTGAACAAAAAAAAATTACATGAACTTAGATTAATAAAATATTGATATTTCTATGCAAGGATTTGGACTAATGAATTCGTTCATTTAGATTGATTGTCTCCATGTGGGATAATTCTAAAAAGAAAGGGTTTCCAAAAAACGAGAAAAAAGGATTGGGTAGGGTAGAGTAGAGGAGAGTGGAGTCAACTAGATGTATTGAATCGAATTGCTATAAGACAACCCTTGTGGATATTTCGAAGAATGATTCTCAAATTCGATGGAATCCAAGATATGAATAATTGGTTTACGTTAGGTAAGAAACACATGTATATGTTATATTAGATATTAACTAGTTATATAGGAACTAAAGATATATCTAATCCGCCCTACTACTGTGAATTTAGATAGGGCTTACAATGGAAGTCCTTCTGTTTCGGCTGTAATGTAATTTTGAATTCAATATTGAATGAATAGAGAGATTAAATCAAGAAAAACAATGAAGAATTCAAAGAATGCTTTAAAAGAAATGGAAGAACAAAAGTCGTATGGATTCACAAAAACTACGTGGATGGATAGGAACTAAAAAAGAGAGATTGAAGTAGTTTGGACGATTCAATAATATTATTACTTCAATTCGTAATTTTTAGTTGGATAAATCTTAGTGATGGAATAATAAGTTATAATTCATTGGTTGATTGTATCATTAACCATTTCTTTCTTTTGGTGTGAGGAACTTATCATGAATCCACTGATTTCTGCCGCTTCCGTTATTGCTGCTGGGTTGGCCGTCGGGCTTGCTTCTATTGGACCTGGGATTGGTCAAGGTACTGCTGCGGGCCAAGCTGTAGAAGGGATCGCGAGACAACCCGAGGCGGAGGGAAAAATCCGAGGTACTTTATTGCTTAGTCTGGCTTTTATGGAAGCTTTAACAATTTATGGACTAGTTGTAGCATTAGCACTTTTATTTGCGAATCCTTTTGTTTAATCCTAAAAAAATTACGTATTTTTTTTCGTATTTTATTTACTTGGACTTGCTGCTCTTGCTTTTTCGAATTATACGAAGCTTTCACTCCTACAATTACTTATTCGTTGGGACAATAACCTATGGGAAGGATTGATTTGAGGATGAGGCATTAGCATACTGACTCGCCTTCTTCCTTCCCTTTCTTAGTCCAATCTCGAATGGAACTTTTTTTTTAGGATTCTTACAACATATTTTTTACTCTATTTCGAATAGAAATAGGAAATTAATAAAATAAAAAAAAATAGAAAGAAATAGATAATTAGTTTTATCTATAAAAGGAGATCATATGAAAAATGTAACCGATTCTTTCATTTCTTTGGGTTACTGGCCATCCGCCGAGAGTTTCGGATTTAATACCGATATTTTAGCAACAAATCCAATAAATCTAAGCGTAGTGCTTGGTGTATTGATTTTTTTTGGAAAGGGAGTGTGTGCGAGTTGTTTATTTCAAGAATAAGTTGGATACAACCAACTGTACTTTTCTAGTTATAACTACGAAAAGGTGCATGATCCCGCGAATTACTTCTGACAAAATGAAGAAATCATATTGAAGAACCATAGCATTTCGTGATTCATTGGTAAATCAACTTTGATTCTCTATCAACCAATAATGTGGGACTATTAACATGGTTAAAACGTTTGAAGTCCAGACGTAGCATGGTACTCTTTCTACTACTATGTTAATACATAGTTAATACATAAATCGTTTCAAATAGTTGGGCTTTTTTTTCGATATAGAACACTCATGTCGATAAAATGATTTGAACCCCCCCTTTTTTATTATTTTCTATTTTAATAGAATATTAGAATTTTTTTGTAAAAAACTAAAAAAATGAGGATTTCACCCTCATTTTTT
>NW_026124726.1:30000-32500 GCF_025177605.1 Cucumis melo | reverse complement strand
GATCGCATGATCCTGAAACGATCTTACCTGGGATAGCAAATCCCAAGTTTGTCTATGAAGAGCAGATTGAATTATATTAGTGTCTATAATTGATTTCTTCTGCGTAATACTAATCGATAGGGCCTCATTGGTAAGTGCTACAAGATCTCGTACATTGGAACCCATGGTTATGGAACCGAATCCATTAGTATGGAACATTTTCTTTTCCAAGCGAAATCCCCTAGTATATGAAAGAGTGAAAAAGTGCTTTCGTTGTTGTGGAATAAGAAGCCTTCGTATTTTAATGCATGTATTCAATTTATTCGGAGCTATTAGAGCGGGATCCACTTTTTGGGGAATATGGGTCGAAGCAATAACAAGAATATTTGTAGTGGAACATCTTTCAAAATCCCTGGAGAGATAGTTCACTAATAGACCAAGGGATAAGTAATTCGACTCAGTCACATACAGATTATGAATGTTTGGAATCCATATTATGCAAGGAGACATTGCTTTTGCTAATTCGAATTGAAGGGTGATATAAAATCGGTCTATTTCCAGCATCATATCCTTAGTTAGCGCATTCATCATAGTTAGAAGCTCCAGCTCCGTATCAAGGTCACGGTCGATATCGTCACTATCATCAATATCGCCACTATCATCAATATCGTCACTATCATCAATATCGTCACTATCATCAATAAGAAAACCCTTAGGCTTCTTATCCAGCAACTTGTTCAGAAATACTGTAACGAAAGGAAGATAGGAGTTTGTCGCTAGGTATTTGACCAAATAGGATCGTCCAGTTCCTATAGAACCTATCACTAAAATACCCCTAGAGGGGGGGGAGGGCTAATAAGCGGAGCGAAAAGGGTTTTCCATGAGATGGGAAATGAAAACTATTAGCCCCACACGAGGTTTGTGAATAAGTGATTGTCTGATAATGAGCAAGGAATGTCCGTCTTTCTGCTAAACAGGATGTATTGAACTCATAATTCATTAGATACTTTTTATGAATGTCAACTAAGTATCGTAAGTAAATTACTCCCGGTTGTTCAATCATTTGATAACCAGAGTCATTCTTTGATAAATGATCACTATGAGTCAGACTCAATAGAATTTGATCAATCCTTTTTTCTGTCGTTAAGGTGGAGAACTGAATCAAGAATTCTCTTTCTTTATCATCAATCGAATCACTGTTCGAGACCCAGGATTGGATTTTCTCATCAATCCAATCACCGTTCACATTTTTTCTTATCAATGAATATATCTCTTTACTTGTATGACTTAGATGTCTCGTATTTCTCGAAAAAGCGATTCGATTGATGGGATTTGGTATGATACTTATGAGATCGATGAGATTGATATTCCAATCTTTCTTCTTCGAACGTATTGATTTGACCCCATAAGCGGGACCGCCACCCCATAGCATGTTGCCACCAGAAGCAGAACCCCATATTTCTTCTAGAGAATCTCCTAATTGTTCCAGAGCAACTAGAAAGAGATTCTTTAACCAGAAAGAATTCCTGGGATACCTATCCAGAAGTTTTCGCAACTCAATCATGTATGATGGAATCATCAAAGATTTGACCTTTTCGAACTCTGTCTGTAACTCACTATAGGCTCGAGAAACAAAGAGAAGATGTGTACGAACGAGATATACAGCAATAAGAAGAAGGAAAAGGATTGAATAGAGGAACTCCCGAACATTTGGCCATCTCAGATGTGTCGATATCGATGGTGACTCATTATTTCGATGAATCATTTCTTCGGACAGAAGAAGATTAGGTAAACACTTACTCGAAATCTCACTTATCAGATTCCATTGTAGAAGACACAATTTTCTCTGAAGAATTCGCCATGATATTATGCATGGATCATATATATCATGAAAAATGTATACAAATTTTTGGATGCTACTTAGTATCGGCAATAGGTCTGAAAAAGTATCTAAAAATAGCAAATTTAGATATTTGTACCCTGTCGAAGTAAGGAACCATGGCATATATGTTTGGAATAGATTCCATTTTGAGAGAGTTGAAAAAGCACTATCTCGTTGAAAGGTTCTATACATCTGCCCTTTCTCAAGGCATTTCTTTAGACAAAGACTCCGTTTTTTCCTCTTTTCGGATGGTAAATATTTCTCAGAACATGGAGTGTGAATCAAACCCATGTTTGAATTGAAATTGAGATACTGATGCAAGTTCTTCCCCTCTGAATCAGATAGATTCATATCTGAAAGAGGTTGACAATAAGTTCTTTCAAAATTGACTATTTGTCCCTCTGTTAGAGGTGTTCCAGAAATGTCTGCGATCGAGTAAATAGCTCGACGAACGAATGGATCGGATCGAATTGGAAAATGGAAAGATTTGTACAAGTTATACCTTTCGTCACCACTTTGTGGAAAATCGTTAGGTATGAATATGTTAGATACCTGTGACTCGATTGGTGAAATAGTATCTCTCTCCAAAAAAGCATGTTTTTTTTTACCGCCGCACAAAGAAAATATTTTGTTGCGAAT
>NW_026124726.1:15000-20000 GCF_025177605.1 Cucumis melo | reverse complement strand
TTAGATTGGCACTATAGAGATAATCAACATAGATAGACATAAAAGATGTAGGCGAAAGAAGAAATTAAGGAAGAAGTAGAAAAAAATATATCGGGTTTGTGGATTGAATAAACCCGATATATTTTTTTTCTATTCATCTTAGATCAATTTATATCAATAAAATAAAAATCGATTTTTTCATTAGCGAAGACGCAATTTTAAGGTAATAAGTGTATAGTATGAATAGAACAAGAGAGAGGGGGAAATACTAAAGAAAAGGTTAGTCAAAGCTATATACAAGTTAAGTTATCACACCCTCGTTTTTTTATTTCATTAATAAAAATGGAATTTCGGTTATTGATTAAGGTGAAGTTCCGTAAAAACACCTGCCTTCTTTAAAATATCATGAACAGTTCCTGTAGGTTGAGCACCCTTTTCAAGGAAATATAGAATAGCAGGAACATTTAAATAGGTTTGATTCTTTATCGGATCATAAAAACCCACTTTACGAAGATCTCTTCCTTCTCTTCGGCATCGAACATCAATTGCAATGATTCGATAAACGGCTCATTGGGATAGATGTAAATTTTAAGTACCCCCCCCCAGAACCGTATAAGAAGTTTTCCTCCTCGTACGGCTCGAGGAAATTCAAAGTTATGTATAGAATTCTAATTAATGTCAAATAGATCTATAGATTATTAAATCAATTAGACTATGATTTAAAAATTTTTTTCTTATTCTTTTGTTTTTCTTTTGAAAAAAAAAACTCATTCTTATCCCCATAACTCAAGTTGGATAACTCTCACGCAAAGGAAAAAAACCCTTAAGCTTAAGCATTTCATTTATTGAGCGGTCTCTAACCTCTTTATTTTTGCCTGTCTCCGTTAGAATCTATTTCGATTCTTCATTCTGATCTAGTTTAGTTATTGAGACAATTGAAAAAGATTTTTACTTGTTCCGGGATCCTTTATCCTTTCCTTGAATCATTGGGTTTAGACATTACTTCGGTGATCTTTAATCGTTTCAAAATGGTAGCAACATACCATTTTTTTTGATTTCCTTTTTATCAAAGAATCATATAAATAATGGATTCTCGTGTGATACACTTTTAATCCAATTTGATGTTTGAATTTGAAACTTGTTCGAATTGGATCCTTTCGATTTGTATACCGAACCTATACTTACGAAGTAGTTTTAACTTATTGATTGACACTAACCCTAGATCTCTGCCCTTGATAAATGAATCAATACTTTCTACTCGAGCTCCATCATGTACTATTTACATCAAAAACCCTAAAAAAAAAAAAGAGCTCGAGTGCAACCGAACAAACTATGTCGAGTCAAGAGCATCTTCATTCCTATATAATATAAAATGGTGGGTGTAAGAATCCACAGTGGATCATGTCCTTCAAGTCGCACGTTGCTTTCTACCACATCGTTTTAAACGAAGTTTTACCATAACCTCTAATTTCTTGGAACTGGTATGTAATTGATTCATTTATGGAATCATGTATAGTCATTGGGTTAGTTGGTCCATAGTAATCTATACTCTTATGACATGGGTAGTTTTTGAAAAAGTCTTAGCAATACTTCAATTTATTGAAACCCATATTTTATTGTATATATTGTATCAATAACATTTTTTTGTATGAGTGCAATATTTATTTCTCTATATATAGATATTTTCTAGATAGAGAGAGATTTTTTGAAATTTCTATAAAATCAATTAAGAAATAATTAATTACGAATAATTAAGAATCTCCATTTTTCAATTTCTTCATAGAATGGATTCACGAGTTTAACACTTCTTCGAGTACCAAGGACTCATAAGAAATAATTAAAAAGATTTACTTGATTGAAAATTTACTACCTAAATATTATATTATAATATTATTTGAATAAATTTTTGTAAAGGATTTATTACATTTGATTATGATAAATAAATGTATATTCGGGATTAACCCATCAATTAGATAGATCTAAAATAAAAAAAAAAAAAAAGAAATAAAACGATAAAAATAGATAATAACAATACATACATATCAGCATTTTCTGCCTAGTTTATTTAACTTAAGAGACTCAATAATCTTTCCTTAAAATAAAGTGAAAAAGATGTATGAATTGTTACTTGGATTTACAATTATTCATTACAGACAAACATACGAAAAAATGAGGTGAAAAGAAATACATAATATGTTACATATGTAACTTGATTCTTTGTTAATCAGATTCGGGCAGATATTCAAATTGATATCTTCCGTTATGGATTAACTCCTATCTACCCCCAATTAGATCGAGTAGATGCATCATAAATAAAAAAAGGATCCTACGGGGGACTGGACTAGTTTCGGAGGTGCTAGACTATCTTGTATAAGGCGAAAGTCAAACAGATCTAGAGTAAACGATTGTTCCTACCTATTTTTTTTTATTTGACTCTAAAATTTAGTACCCTAAACCCTAAATAGGTCTTAAGTTTCTTAAGACCATTAATTCAATTCCATTAGTGCCAAAAACACAAGACCTTCGTGTTTATAATTCAGAAATCCACAGAAAAAAAATACTCGGGTTTCACAAACCATTTAAGAGATAGAGAATAATAGAGGCTTTCGCATTTCTGAAATGCATCATTATAAGAAAATAATAAAGAACAATCACATTCGATCTATATTTAGACTCTTAAGCATAAGGTTGTTTAAAACGGCAATCTATAGTCTGATATCGAATATTTTTCCATATATCTTATAATATACTATTATTATATATAATAATAATACGCATACTCTGGGACGGAAGGATTCGAACCTCCGAATAGCGGGACCAAAACCCGTTGCCTTACCACTTGGCCACGCCCCATTTATATTCAACACTAATAAACACTAATATTGGTAGTGCTTAGTCGTCAATTCCAGTACAAATATTTATAGAATAAATTAGATTGTTGCTCAGATTTTGATACGTTTATAGATCCAATTAAACTCAATTTATTGATCATTACATATAATTCCATTAAGATATTGTATGAAAGTAGGATTTCTTCTATTCTCGTTTTATTTGAGAATTGAAGGATTTTTGATTGGCTGAGTTCAAATCAAAGAAAGGTTTTTTGACCTACTTTATGTTATTAATTTTTCCCTTATCCCTTATATCATAGCAATAATAGGGGATTAATAACTCAATCAAATCAAAAGAAATACAATTATCTTCAAGAACAAAGAAAAAAAAAATTGTTATGCTTAATATCTTAAGTTTCATCGGTATCTGTCTTAATTCTTTCCTTTATTCAAGTAGTTTTTTCGTCGCCAAATTGCCCGAGGCCTACGCTTTTTTGAATCCAATAGTAGATGTTATGCCAGTAATACCTCTATTCTTTTTTCTATTAGCTTTTGTTTGGCAAGCTGCTGTAAGCTTTCGATAATATTTTTAATACTGTCCGAGACAAATTCATGATTTACTAGAAAAAAAAAAAAAAAAGATTCTAACTAGTTATAAGATCAGATAAGTTGTACATACAGTCTGAAGCTTTAAGTTGAATCCAATATTGAAATTATTCTATAGCTATGATAAATCTGGATCACTCTCATTTTCTTATTCTTACTTTTTTCCTTTGAACGACCCTCTTCGAGTCCCCCACAATATAGAATTGTGGGTATGAAATCCAATTTTGAGTAATCAAGGACTCAACTCTTAAAATTTTTTCCTATTTATAGAAATAACTTCACTGCATTTCTTGGTGTCAAACCAGATTAAAATAGAGAATCTATTCTCTTAAAAAAAAAATGATCTTGGAGATTGTGTAATGCTTACTCTCAAACTATTTGTTTATACAGTAGTAATATTCTTTGTTTCTCTCTTCATTTTCGGATTCCTATCTAATGACCCGGGACGTAATCCGGGGCGTGAAGAATAACAAAATCAGATTTTTTTTCCTTGCTTGATTTTGAAATGTTCTTAACATTTTATCTATTCCACATCTTTCCTCAACTATAAAAAAATACCAAGTAATTGACAGAAACGGAAAGAGAGGGATTCGAACCCTCGGTACAAAAAAATCGTACAACGGATTAGCAATCCGACGCTTTAGTCCACTCAGCCATCTCTCCCCAAATTGAAAAAGGATAATTACTATGATACATTGTATAAAAAATAGAAAATAAAGGCTTGAAAAAAGCCCTTCTTTATCTCTCTTTATTATCTTTATCTACCCCTTTATAGATATATAATTTCATTATATTGATATAGATAATTATCTAGATATATCGATGGATATCTATCAAATCGATAAAAACTTTTTTTTATTAGGAATTCCATTTAGATAAATTAGATTTCATTAGATAAGGGCTCAAAAGAAGAGATATCTTCAATCCTAATATATAAATAATACCAATATATTAAAGATTCATAAAAATATTTATAAATAAAAAGAAAGTACCTTTTTTAGTTTATTTCATCCGAAAAGCCCTTTTCTTTTTATTTTTAGTTCCACGGCCTGGCCTGGTCAGTACCTAGCCGGGCTTTTTTTTGTTCCAATAAATCGTAGATCAAATTATTTATTTGATTTGAAAATGTTTTTGAAAAAAAAAAAAAATAGAAACAACAAGAATCCTAAGAAGATTTATTATTTCAATTCCTATGATACAGAAAAAGATGATATAGAATCAAGGTTCGATTTCTTATTATTATTTTTTAGTACTTTACTAGAATAAAAAACTTGTTAATTAGTTAATTAAAACGAGTCCTCTTTTCCTAATCTCATTAGTGGCCCTGATGAAAATACGTCAACGCTCAAATTTTCATGATTATTTTCTGATCCGATCTTTTTATTACTTATTAATACGACTTATTTTCGTCTTCGACAAAAGGTCCATTTATATACAATAATTGCATTGTAGCGGATATAGTTTAGTGGTAAAAGTGCGATTCGTTCTATTAATCCCTTAATAGTTAAGGGATCCTTCGGGTTGATTAATATTCCGATCAAAAACTTTATTTCTTAAAAGGATTTAATCCTTTACCTCTCGATG
>NW_026124726.1:5000-10000 GCF_025177605.1 Cucumis melo | reverse complement strand
CAATCAACCAATGAATTATAACTTATTATTCCATCACTAAGATTTATCCAACTAAAAATTACGAATTGAAGTAATAATATTATTGAATCGTCCAAACTACTTCAATCTCTCTTTTTTAGTTCCTATCCATCCACGTAGTTTTTGTGAATCCATACGACTTTTGTTCTTCCATTTCTTTTAAAGCATTCTTTGAATTCTTCATTGTTTTTCTTGATTTAATCTCTCTATTCATTCAATATTGAATTCAAAATTACATTACAGCCGAAACAGAAGGACTTCCATTGTAAGCCCTATCTAAATTCACAGTAGTAGGGCGGATTAGATATATCTTTAGTTCCTATATAACTAGTTAATATCTAATATAACATATACATGTGTTTCTTACCTAACGTAAACCAATTATTCATATCTTGGATTCCATCGAATTTGAGAATCATTCTTCGAAATATCCACAAGGGTTGTCTTATAGCAATTCGATTCAATACATCTAGTTGACTCCACTCTCCTCTACTCTACCCTACCCAATCCTTTTTTCTCGTTTTTTGGAAACCCTTTCTTTTTAGAATTATCCCACATGGAGACAATCAATCTAAATGAACGAATTCATTAGTCCAAATCCTTGCATAGAAATATCAATATTTTATTAATCTAAGTTCATGTAATTTTTTTTTGTTCAATCGTTGAGAGGAAAAAGATCTTTTAGATCTCTTTCCTTTTTTTTTAATTCCCGAATATCGTAATCTTTCTAGTCTTACTCCCTAGATAGTATATACCTTCCTTATTTTTTGATTATTTGTATATTTATGTTCCCTAAGTAGATTATCTTGAGCCATGTATACATTGCCTTGGTCTAAGCTAAAAAAAAGAGTATTTAGAAAACTAATCAATGATGACCCTCCATGGATTCGCCTATATAAGCTGCAGCTAAAGTTGCAAAAATAAGAGCTTGAATACCACTTGTAAATAATCCAAGGAACATAACAGGTATAGGAACTACTAAAGGTACTAAAGAAACAAGAACAACAACTACTAATTCATCAGCTAATATATTTCCGAAAAGTCGAAAACTAAGTGATAAGGGTTTTGTGAAATCTTCTAAGATGTTAATGGGTAAAAGGATTGGAGTTGGTTGAATGTATTTACCGAAATAACTTAATCCTTTTTTGCTAAGACCCGCATAAAAATATGCTACTGATGTGAGTAAAGCTAAAGCAACAGTAGTATTTATATCATTTGTGGGTGCGGCTAACTCTCCGTGAGGTAACTGTATGATTTTCCAAGGTAAAAGAGCTCCTGACCAATTCGAAACAAAAATAAATAGAAACATAGTTCCAATAAAGGGAACCCATGGACCATATTCTTCGCCAATCTGAGTTTTGCTCACGTCTCGAATGAATTCAAGGACATATTCGAAGAAATTCTGACCGTCAGTAGGAATGGTTTGTGGATTACGAACAGCTATAATGGCTGAACCTAATAAGATAGCAATTACAACCCAAGAAGTAATAAGTACTTGGGCATGGACTTGGAAACCTCCTATTTGCCAATACAAGTGTTGGCCGACTTCCACACCAGATATATCGTATAACCCTTTTTTGTGTGTTGATAGAACATAATAGAATATTCATATTGCCCTCTGAAAGAAATAGAACTGTAAAACAAATTATTTTGATTCGACTGTCTTTTTTTTTACTTGCCTTGAGTTGTCTATTTTTGATACCAATTTATTACATTACAATATCCCTAGTTTTTTTTATCTCTTTTGTGCGATTCGGGAATAGTAACCAATTCCCGAAATCTATGGAGTTCCCCCCAAAATTGATTTATCTTATTATTAATCAAGAATTTCGTATAGAGCTAGAACGACCCTCCGAAATTGCAAATACTAATTTGTTAAGAATTAATCGGATTGAAGCTATAGCATCATCATTCGCTGGAATCGAAATATCTGCGAGATCGGGGTCACAATTTGTATCAATTAAACAAATAGTTGGAATTCCCAACGTGATACATTCTTGAAGAGCCCGATATTCTTCTTGTTGATCAACGATTATTACAATATCGGGTAACCCCGTCATATATTTAATCCCGCCCAGATATGTTTGCAAGTGAGATAATTGTCTCTTCAACATAGCGGCATCCCTTTTCGGAAGACGGTTGAGTCCCCCCGTCTTTTGTTCCGTTCTCAAGTCCCTGAACTTATGAAGTCTCGTTTCTGTAGTAGACCAATTTGTTAACATCCCCCCCGAGCCATTTTTTATTAACATAATGACACCGAGTCCTTGTTGCAGCCCGGGCTACTGAATCCGCTGCTTTATTTTTGGTACCAACAATTAAGAATTGTTTGCCCCTAGTTGCTGCATCAAAAACTAAATCACAAGCTTCTGATAAAAAACGAGCAGTTTGAGTAAGATTTATAATATGAATACCTTTACGTTTTGCAGAGATATAAGGTGCCATTCTAGGATTCCATTTCCTAGTACCATGACCAAAATGAACTCCTGCCTCCATCATCTCTCCCAAATGGATGTTCCAATATCTTCTTGTCATTTCTCCCCCCACTTCCTCGCTTTTTTTTCTTAAAAAAAGAGACGAGCTGAAATAGAAATAAATAATTGTTCCCATGGAACCTTATCCTCTACCTCGACCGGGGATTGACTGTTGATACACAATCCAAGCCATTAATTTTTTTCTATTCGTTATTATCTTATTACCAAATTAACGCGGCTAGTTAACAGGATGACTCCACTTTTATGAATCATTAAATCCTAGAAATGCTTGTTCTGATGTATCATGTAAATTCGTTGAAATGAAAAAATCAAATAATTCTTTGTGGTGGAACAAAATATCTCTCATTTCCCCCTCGAAAATTTTTTTTGGGGGGGGGTTCTAAAGGAATATTGTTATGTTGCCTCGAACGGTGCGCTAATTCTCTGAATCCGGTACCAACTGGTATCATTCCTCCTAGAACAACGTTCTCTTTCAAACCTCTCAACCAATCGATACGACCTCGGAGGGCGGCTTTTTAAAACTCGAGCAGTTTCTTGAAAACTTGCTTCCGATATGAAACTTTGAGTATTTAGAGATGCTTTCGTTATTCCCAATAATACGGCTCGGTAACAGATCGCTTCTTCCAAAGCACGCCCTGTTCGTTCCGCTCGTAACAACCCAATGAGTTCTCCAGGTGAAAAAACATTAGACATTCCATCTTCTGAAACCAAGACTTTTGATGTTATTTGACGTACAATAATTTCGATATGTCTATTATGGATCTCCACCCCCTGGGATCGATAAACCTTTTGGATCTTATTAACCAAAGAGATACGACTTTGCACTATCGTTAGTTCAGAACCAATCAAAAATCCCCAAGGAATTCCAAGAATTCTTGTTATACGCTCGTTCCAACCCTCAATTCTCTTTTCTAGGCTCATCGATATTGAATCAATCGAACGCACTTCTAATACTTGTTCGACTTTTGGAAGACCCTGCGTTATATCACCAGATCGTGATTTTTCATATATAAATGTAACTAAAGTATCTCCTTCGTAAAGCATTTCGCCATAATGGCGATGAACAGTTGCTCCTGAAGTGGCCAAATAAGGCTTAGCTAATCTTATTACTACAGAATCAACTTCAACAATTATAATTTGACCCGATTTTAGGTGTGGTCTATTTTTGGCTATACATACATTTTCAAAAAAAAAATGTCCAAGACTAATTCTTGTTCTTGTAGGTGTTTCTTCACAATAATTATTGTGATAATTATGATGCAGAAAATGCCAATTCAAATTAAATGTATTGAAAACGATGTTACTGCATGGATCGGAATTGAAAATCCCCCCGTTTTCATCCATTAAATAATATTTAAGTACTTGAAAAGTCTGTTTTAAATTGTCAAGTTGCAAATATTTAGTTAGGGAGATCGGATTATGAGTTATTAAGTCATAAAATGAATAAAAATTCACAATTTGAGGGGCCGCCCCTAAAGGTCCTAACGAATTCCTAATTGAAATTAGAGGATCCTTTTTACTTGATTCTTTTATGACATTATAATCTTTTACATCGTTGAATAGATCCATTTGCAAACAATTCGATGCTGACAAAATTATCAAAGATTGGCGTTCCTTATTTCTATTGAACAACGTACGAATAGTTCCTTGATTTTGACTCGGAGATTGTGGAACCCTTGTCTTGGAATAAATAGAAAAAAATGGATTGATATTCGTGCGATCTGACTCATTATTAAAGATCAATCCTGAACCTGACGGATCTTTCCTTTTTCTCATATACGCAGTATCGGATTTCCCTAAGTCTATTCGTAGGAAATTTCGAACCAGACCATTTGTACTTACTTCAACAAAGGAAGCGCGCGCGTCTTCGATAGAAGAGCTTTTTTTGTCTCGGTCCCAATTCAACAATAAACAAGTCCGAACTAATTGAATGCTTGTGCCAGAAATTCCCCGAATTGGTTTTCCATTTCCATAAAGTATATAATTGACAACTCTAAGCTCCAGATTATCCCTTTCTTGCAATAGATCCTGTGGGAAAAGTTTTACTAAATTGATACCGTCGGCTAGTTCATATATGATTACAGGTCGAACAAAAACAAAATACTTTTTCTTGGTAGGTGTGATCCACTGGACATAAATCCAATTTTTCGATTTTTTTGATTTCTTAGAATTTTTTTTTACTCTTTCTGGTGGTATCAAGATGCCATTGTGTCGGGATATCTTATCCATCTCTCCAGGAAAATGTATATCTCCAGAAAATATTTTGAGTTCAATCCTTTTTTTTTTTTTCTCCACTCGGACCAATCCACCTACTCGGCTTCTTATACTTAAAGTTAGTCGTGTAGCTACTCCAATGATACTATTGTTCCGTACCATTATGGAAGAAGATTCTGGTAAAATATGCACTTCCTCGGGAATGAAAAAAAATCGATCCACTTTCATTTGCATTTGGTATTTTGGCTTAAAGTCTTTGACTCCTCGATACTCAAT
>NW_026124725.1:27500-28831 GCF_025177605.1 Cucumis melo | reverse complement strand
AAGCAGCATGTCGTATTAATGGAAAATTCTAGTAATATTTTTACCTTACTAGATTAGGCCAAACTTGTTTGAATTCTTGATGCGGAAAAAAAAGTAAAGTCGGGTCGAATGAATAAATGGATAGGGCACTATGCTCCAATTATAGAGAAATAAAAAGTAACGGGCTTATGTTCTTAATTTGAATGATTCGCCGATCTAATTAGACGTTAAAACTATATTAGTGCTTGATGCGGGAAGGACTTTTCTTATGAGTGAGTTATCCATTTTTTTCTAAGTCCTAACTATTAGTTACTCTACGTTATGAGGTAGAGGGGAATGTGTAGAAGAAGCAGTATATTGATAAAGAGTTTTTTTCCAAAATCAAAAGAGCGATTGGGTTGAAAAAATAAAGGATTTCTAACCATCTTTTTTATCCTAAAATAGAAACCAATTAGATGACAAAAGAAAAGAGAGGATAGAGAGTCCGTTGATAAGTCTTACCTATTTACGAGGTATCTATTATTATTCTTTATTTTACTGTAATACCTTGTTTTGACTGTATCGCACTATGTATCATTTGATAACCCAATAAATCCCATTATCGTATCCCCAGTTCAAATGAAATTTTAAATGGCGGAATTTAAAGGATATTTAGAACTTGAGAAATCTCGGCAACGTGACTTCCTATACCCACTTATCTTTCGGGAGTATATTTACGCATTTTCTCATGATCATTTTTTAAATGGATCCATTTTGTTGGAAAATTCTGGTTATGACAAAAAATCCAGTTTACTAATGGTAAAACATTTAATTACTCGAATGTATCACCAGAATCATTTTTTTTTTTTGTCGACTAATTATTATAACAAAAATCCTTTTTGTGGGTACAATAACAATTTGTATTCTCAAATGTTATCAGAAGGGTTTGCAGTCATTGTGGAAATTCCATTTTCCCTACGATTAGTATCTTCCTTAAAAGAAGAAGAAATCGCAAAATCTTATAATTTACGATCAAGTCATTCAATATTTCCTTTTTTAGAGGATAAATTCCCACATTTAAATTATGTGTCAGATGTATTAATACCCTATCCCCTCCATCTGGAAATTTTAGTTCAAATCCTTCGCTCCTGGGTGAAAGATGCCTCTTCTTTTCATTTATTACGGTTCTTTTTTCACGAGTATTGTAATTTGAATAGTCTTAGTACTTCAAAAAAATTGATTTCTTTTTTTTCAAAAAGAAATCGAAGATTAGTCTTGTTCCTATACAATTCTTATGTATGTGAATACGAATCCATTTTCCTTTTTCTACGTAACCAATCTTCTCATATACGATTAACTTCTTATAGGGGCTT
>NW_026124724.1:15000-22500 GCF_025177605.1 Cucumis melo | reverse complement strand
TTTCAGGTCCGTGGCTTGTCACATGAGTTTGAATTTCATATTTCCGTATGTGGAAAGAAGTATAAATATCTTCATATATCAAACGCTCGCTAATTAGTACCGCATCTTCAAAATTGTAACCTTCCCATGGCATATAAGCTACTAATACGTTTTTGCCCAAAGCAAGTTCACCACCAACTGTAGCAGCACCGTCCGCTAAAATTTGCCCTTTTTTAATGCATTTACCCTGGTGAACCTGGGATTTTTGCTGCATACAAGTATTTTTGTTAGAACGTTGATACATAACTAATGGAATTCTTCGAGTATATCCATTGCCCGAAAAAATGATCTTGTCAGTATCGGTATAAATGATCTTTCCCCCGTGTTCGGCTATAGCGGCAACCCCTGAATCTCGAGCCACTTGGCGTTCCAACCCAGTTCCAACAATGCACTTTTCGGACCGAGAAAGCGGGACTGCTTGACGTTGCATATTAGAACTCATTAAAGCACGATTCGCATCATTATGTTCGATAAAAGGAATGAGGGAAGCTCCAATAGAAAAATATTGGAAGGGAAAAATACTTCGAAGATGAACTTGTTCCCATTCAATAGTCAAGAATTCTTGACGGTATCGAGCTGGAACAATCTGTTCTTCCTGAATACCTGGATTCAGTGCCAAAGAATTTCCTGTCGCTACCATATAGTATTCATCTCGACTTGGTGATAAATAAAGCATCCGCACTTTTTTTAATCTCTCTGAAATTTCATAAAATGGAGTTTCGAGAGATCCCCAATCACCAATCCTTGCATGAATTGCTAATGATCCAATAAGTCCAACATTAATTCCTTCAGACGTGTCAATTGGGCAAATGCGTCCATAATGACTAGGATGGATATCTCGTATCCGAAAACTAGCAGTTCGCCCTGTCAATCCTCCTGGGCCCAAATAACTCAATTTTCGCCCATGAACTATTTGTGTCAATGGATTAGTTCGATCTAAAACTTGAGATAATGGGTGTAATCCGAAAAAAGATTCAAATGTGGTTGTTAATGGAGTTGAAGTTACCAAATTCTGAGGAGTCGGTATTAATTTATGCCTAATTGCTCCACATATAGTTCCTCTAACCATATTTTCTAAACGAACTAGAGCCAATCCGAATTGATCTTGTAAGAGATCCGCAACAGAACGAATCCGTTTATTTTTCAAATGATTCATATCGTCAAGTGTACCCATTCCAAATTTAAGTCCAATCAAATGATCTGCAGCTGCCAATATATCTCGCTGTAACAAAAATGTATTGTTCTCAGGTATATCAAGATTAAGTCTCTGGTTCAGATTTCGTCGACCAATCCTTCCTAATTCACATCTTTGTTGAAAGAATTTCTTTTGTAATTCCTTACATAAGGATTCAGAAAATACCGGATCTCCGCCTACACAAGAAAATTGTTGATAAAACTCCAAAATGGCATTTTCTTTTGATCTAATTTTTTTTTTCTCCTTATCATTCAGGAAAGACAAAAAAATTTCAGGGTAGCAAACATTCTCGAGAATTTCTCTTAGATTCGAACCCATAGCTGATGATAGAACTAGAATAGATATTTTCTGTTTCCTACTCACACGAGCCCATATCCTTGCTTTTCGATCAATCTCTAATTCTAATCTTCCTCCCCAATCAGATATTATGGTGCCGGTATAGACCGAAATTCCGTTATGGTCCAATTCTGACCGGTAATAGATACCGGGGCTTTGCAATATTTGACTGATGACAATTCTGTATAGTCCATTTACTATAGAAGTTCCCAGGGAATTCATTAGAGGAATGTTTCCAATCAAAATTGTTTGTTCTTGCATATCCCTACGGGTTTTCCAAATTAATCCTGCGGATACGTATAATTCAGAAGAATATGTGAGTGATTCATATACAGCATCTCTTTCTTTTATCAATGGTTCTACCAATTTATATGTTTCCACAAATAATTGAAATTCAATTTCTTGATCTGTATCTTCAATTTTTGGAAACTTAGAAAGTTCTTCTGTTAAGCCATGATCAATGAACCTACAAAACCCTTCAAATTGTATCTGATTAAACGCAGGTATTGTAGACATTCTCTCATTTCCACCCCCAAGCATTTTATTTATTTCCCATTTATAAAAAAAAATCCCATTATTTGCTTAAAATGGATCGATCTAGCAATGATGGAATTTATATTATGTTTACTGAATCACATGAAATTTTACCTAACTTCATAGGTGTAATAGATGTAATGCATGAAATACATATGAACGTAGGAATAAAGAGACTTTGATACTCAAATTAAATTGGAATTTGCAACAACTACAAATGAATTGGTAAATTCTATTTAGAATTATGGAGTTTTGTATAAAATATCTATATCAAAACAAAAGTGAGTCAATTTCTACCATTATTATGATATTCCAATCGGATTGGGTACTATAAATAGATTCGGGATTTGATCTGAAGAAACAATATAGAATTTTTTTTATTTAACAACATGGAACTTTTTCGTAGATTTCACTGTTAAAAAAAATTCGCATAGAAGAGAGATATTTTACCTATACCTATATTTTTTTTAGTAGAATTCGTAGAATGCGATTGAAGTATGTATAAGGACTTGTATTTATTAATAAACATGTGCAGATATATATATATAGTTAGTTATATATATCGCCTCCTTTATTACAGTTCTATGGGGAACATCACATGTCGTACTCTATCAAAAATTTATATTTTCTATTTAATGATAATGAAAAAAAAATTCTAAAAACAGAATTCCGAACATTTCCTATAAACATCTTATATATATATAAGATATTAGATTTAGATAATAGTAATCGTTTATGTTCTGGGGTTTACATATACTCATAATCGCTATTAAAATTGTCATTAATAAGGATTTTTTTATGGTTATGGAAACGAATCAATACGGATGGATTAGTAATGATTAGTTATCTATCAATTTTTATTTATTTAGGTAAGGTATCCATTTTTGGATTGTTTTCTTATATCATTAGGGAAACCGAATTTGCAATTTCAATCCAAGAATCATTTATGAATTCACAGTCAATAGTTAAAGTTAACGGTTCCCATTTGTCCTGATTTTTTGCTTTTGTGAATGAAAATCCACATTTTTTTTTCAATAGAAAAAGCAAAGTTTTGCGGTTTTTCGTTTTAGATATTGTGTGTTGTAAGATACTATCTATCTAAGAGATAGAGCCAATCCAATATTTTGTATCGTTTTGGCGGCATGGCCGAGCGGTAAGGCGGGGGACTGCAAATCCCTTTTTCCCCAGTTCAAATCCGGGTGTCGCCTCAGCAACAAACAAAAGAATCAAAATACCCTCTTCTGTTTTGCTGATATAACTTTATCATTTTTTTTAGAAGAAAAGCATCTTTAGATTTGCTTGATTCTAAGCATCGTTGGGGTTCTCTAAAATGTTATAAATCCTTGCGTATAGGTTTCGTTTCCAGAATTTAGTAGAGTAATGAAAAATAATCGTTAAATCTTGAGATGATAGCCCTTCGACTACTAATGTAGTGTCTACTCATTGGGTCTTGAATTAGGGAATATAATTTCATTTTTCCTTACGGAAAGGAGGAAGATACTTGATATACGGACTCATGAAAGTATCTGAGTACTCGAGCATTCAATCAATATTATATTGAATGAATAATTGGCTTTTTTTTTTATTTTAATCTTAAAAAAAGAACTTATTTCTTTTCGATAAGCTCTAACCACGCATGTAATAGGCCATCCCATCTTCCGATTGTCTCTATGAAACAATCGGGGGGACAGTAAAGATTAGATCAAATGAGAAAGGAATAATAGTAGGGTTATGTGATAGATACTATCTTGATTCTCTATTTTGAGACTTTTTACTTAATGTAATGAAATGCAGGACAACAAAAGAAAGACTAGGTCTTATTATTCCTACATGTTACTAACATTCTTTTGATACTTCCAAGAGTTTTTCTGCCTCTTTTATTTATTTGTACTGAATTTTTTCGATTATACTAGAAATCATATAATAACTTGGGATAATTCGATTTTTTGTATTGTTTCATCAATGGTGTTGTGCCCGAATCTCTTTTTGACTATGCGCTAGTGATTCCACTATTATTAGTGAATAATAATTATTAGTGAGCAATAATGGAATAATTCTTTTATATTCATAGAGATAGGGGACATAATTCACATGGATATGGTAAGTCTCGCTTGGGCTGCTTTAATGGTAGTCTTTACATTTTCTCTTTCCCTCGTAGTATGGGGAAGAAGTGGACTCTAGAAGTACTACTAATTGAAAAATAAAACTGTATTGTTTTTGGTTTATTTTATAGATCGTTCTGCAAAACTTTTTTTCTTTTATTTTGAAAAGTAAAAAAAAAAAGAGTTCGGATTATAAGTTTTTAAGTGGATCCATACTTTCAACACGAAAGAACATAGACATAGTGGTTGTCCAATGAGATACTACGCATAATAATATACTACCTCATAATAAGATAGTACCTCGGGGTAGCCACCCACATATTACGTGCTTACCACTTCTTTTATTTATTATTATTAGTATTTTAGTTATTTTCAAAATAGGATTTTTTCTTGTTTTAGGGAACTCATTTCATATCATGCTTCAAACGTTAAATAAAAATGGGGTTTGCTAATTCTTTTCGAAATCCGAAGATAAAAAGTTCCCATGGAACCGAACTCCTGGATCATCTGTCAACTGCTCAATCAATTACTTCTTTCGAATGCTAAAAAAAAATTAGTGGCCTTTCGATTATTTGATTTCAGATTCATTCTAATCAACATGAATTATGAAGCAAAGAAATAGAATTGGGCCACTATGTATATTAGATTAATATTACATATATGTAATTGATATGATATCTATATATAAATAGAAAGATATATATTGTATATTCATCTATATTCAAATTGATCGATATTCAACCTCTATTTTTATAGAGTACAATTTTATATTTATACACTTCAATAACAATAATAGATAGTATGGTAGAAGGATTCATATATTTCTTTCTACCATACTATCGGATCTTATCGAATACTTCTCTCGTAGAATACTGATAATTCTAGTCCGCCAATTTCATTTAAGACGCGAAATTTTAATGCTTTTCATTTTTCTTATCTTCAATCATTGATAAGAACTAAAACGTCAAGGTTAATTCAAATTAATCACTTTGACTGATTGTTTTTACGTATATTATAAGTAAAAAGGCGGTCGGAACTAGAATGAACAGTGCAGTAGCAATAAATGCGAGAATATTTACTTCCATAATATCATCGTTTCATTTTTTATTCGCAATAACTCGGGATTTAATCCCATAGAGATGATAAATGTTTCGCTTGTAAATTCAAGGGGATGCGTTGCATCTCGATGATATCGAATCGTATTAAAATATCATGAATAACAATATCGGAGCTATCAAATCGATTCATCGTCGAGAATTGAATAGTATAACATAGGAAGATCTTTTATCCATACCGAATTTAAACAAAATGGGATTCCTGATGCAATCAAGAATTTCGTTACTTTTTTTTATTTATAATTTTTTGCATTCTTTCTTTTCTATAATCTACTGCCCTCTTATTCAATGCAATCATCTGATGAAGTCTCATCAGACTACCTTTACCCTTACATTGTTTATAAACAAACTCAAGCAAAGAATAGCAGCGAAATTCAAAAAAGGAAAAGGAGGTAGGTTCGAACTAAACTCCTTCCTTTTTTTGTACTTATAAAATCTTCTTAAAAAAAAGAAATAAAAACGAAACTTAAACTTTCAAAAATTCTTAATTACCTCACTAAGAGAGATAGATGGGATCCTTGTTTGTATTAATATCCTCTTTCCTTGAATTAGTAGTGGGACGTATATATCAAAAGTTAAGTGTTAAATTTTAATAAGATAGATTATTTCAAATTCAAATTAGTAATTGAATTTACTAATTGAGGTTACAAAAAATCGGAGCCAGAACGGATATATTTTGCTTTCAGACGAAAAATTAGATCAAAGTTTACTATGTAAACTTTATTTTGTATCGTCCAAATTCCCTTTATGTATGTGCTTTCCGGAAACGTATAGTACTCTATTTCATTAGAAAAATCGGGCGTAATCAACTAGACCCAGTACGCCTTCGAATCCTGAATATGATGCTACCAATAATTGTGGTAATTCACATATGGCACATATGTCTTTCTCCCATCAATTAGTACTCGTTGAAGAAATCAAAATTCCCATATTTTTTTGTTGAAAAATGTGGAAAAAAAATAAGAGAGATCCCGTTTGGAATAAAATTCAGTTATGTTATTTGTTCTCTCTTTCACAGGAAAGGAAGAGATTAATTGATGTATTTTTTTTTTATTGGATTTGGATCCATCGGGACTGACGGGACTCGAACCCGCAGCTTCCGCCTTGACAGGGCGGTGCTCTGACCAATTGAACTACAATCCCAGGGAAATAAAGTGTACAACATATGTTGTTGATTTAATTTCCTTCAAACCTTTCTATGTAGATTTTTGATTCGAATTGTCATATTCTACCAGACAGAGACGCGAGTAATAAAGTAATAGATTGATATGCGCGGAGACATGGACTTTAGTGTGAGAAGCATGGATTAATATTTATTTTTTCGTTATTGTAAAATTGATTGATTATCAATCTGTCAATGAATAAAAAAAGAGTTTTTTTTTTTATTCTTTCATATCAAGTCAAGTATTTCTGTAGAAGGACAAATAGGTTATATCATTTTATGGTGGATACGCGATATATTGGGCCGAGCTGGATTTGAACCAGCGTAGACATATTGCCAACGAATTTACAGTCCGTCCCCATTAACCGCTCGGGCATCGACCCGGGAAGAATCAATTCCAAGCTTGTTGATAATCCATGATCAACTTCCTTTCGTAGTACCCTACCCCCAGGGGAAGTCGAATCCCCGCTGCCTCCTTGAAAGAGAGATGTCCTGGACCACTAGACGATGGGGGCATACTTGCCCGACTGCCATCATACTATGATCATAGTATGAATAGTTTTTTGAAATTGTCAATATAAAATAAATATAATGGACTAATATGATGCAATTCGACGTATTTTTCTTTCTTTCATTATTCCATCGAAATTTTTTTATTTGTGATTTCTATTTATGAATCGTTCATTCTAATCACCATTCCCCATATAATTCTATATAGAAATTATTTTATTTTAAATTGCATTTTTTTTTATTTATTTCATTTAAATAATATACATAAATTTGCAAATTGGAATATATAGTTATATTACTTATATTATAGAATATCAAATGAAAATAGTGATTAGTAGTGATTAGAGGAAACCTCTAAAATAAACAAAAATAATAAATATTAGAAAAAAAAATATTCTTTTTTTATTTTATTCTTTTTTTATTTAAATAATACGAAGGCTAGTACCCTTCGGGAATTGGTCTGCCATATGCTATAAACAGGATTAAACTCCATTTCTCATACTTTCA
>NW_026124724.1:0-2500 GCF_025177605.1 Cucumis melo | reverse complement strand
TTCTAGTGCCCGAAAATAATATTCCAAAGCTTTTGTATGTTCTCCGTTCCTTGTGTGGATAAGACCTATGTTATAGAGTATATAACTTCGATCATAGGGATCGATTTCTAGTCGCATAGCTTCATAATAATTCTGTAGAGCTTCCGCATAATTTCCTTCGGATTGAGCCGACATCCGTTACGGTCGTTCGTTATTCCATTGAAAGAATCTCCGTTCCAGAACCGTACGTGAGATTTTCATCTCATACGGCTCCCCCTTTATCTGATGCGCATAATGAGATGAGAATAATACATGAAATCAAAAAACATTGAAATACTCTCATTATGAACTCATGGGACTAGCGTTTTTACAAAAAATCTCTAGCCAACCTTCCTGTAAAAGATCTTTTCTTAACATCAAGCATGGTTTACTAGATAAAAATAAAAATGGTAACTCTAACAATTTCTTTGTCCTCAACGCCTCTAAATTTCCAGGAATTAGTCACTTCAACAGTCTTCGATGGTTATACAGGTATCCAAAATACAAACGAGATGGATGTTTGTTGTCCCAACCATTTTTCTAAGTTCCGATCCCGATAAGGAAAAGGTATAATTTATAACAAAGTTTTCGTGTTGTTGATTCCTAGGTGTAGTGCTTCTTCCCCTCTGCTACCTATTTTTACTAGTGAATATTTTTACTAGTGGAGTAGGGTTGACTTAATCCATAGGTTTACACCTTTCGCTTAATACTAGAATCGACAATTCTAGCATCTAAGGTTACATTAATCGGGGATACACGACAGAAGGAATTTTTTGATTTTCAAATTGCACCTCCAAGAAGCGTAGATTTATTTCAATTATTGTTTTCTTTCTATCCCGAATACTGTGTCTTTCTACTAAGACGGAGAGCGGTAAAGAAAATTGAAAAAAAAAAAAATCAAATCGCACCATCTCTGTAATAGGTGAATGCCTCTTTTTCCCCGGAAGTTGTCGGAATTATTCGTAATAAGATATTGGCTACAATTGAAAAGGTCTTATCGATAAAATTTCCATTTATCCCACCAGATCTAGGCATCGGTAACAACCCCATTCTATAATTTCTTTTAATTACCTCTCGTGAGAAAATGATCCCACAAACAAAGGAATTGCATAGTACGAAATAACATAAAAACGGATTCATTAAAAAATCCCACTCGATATTAAAATTGTTTCTTTTTGATTTCACAGGAATCAATAAAAGAGAAGAAATATTTCAATCCGGTTAAATTTCATCCAAATGTAGTAGGATCAGAATGAAGAGAACTATTCTGATTTCAGCGAAGTTGAAGAAAAAAAGAATTTTATTTATCTGACTGGGGTAATTCTAGAAGTTTTTTTGATTGAATTATGATACAAAAAAGAGCAAAAAGAATCGAATAATCATTCTATGATTCATAACTTGTGACTAGATATATGTATGGGATAAACAGTTGTTGGTGAAAAATCGAAAACTGTTAAAAGTCGAATTTTTAGAAAAAAGGAATCATAGTTTAAAAAACTAAATAGAATCATGAGCTAAAAGTATCCATTAAACATAGTTAAAAAAAAATTATTTGTATAGTTAGAATTGGTTGGACGTGCCTATCAAAAAAAAAATTGAATATTAATGACTCACTATTAACTCGGTTTCTGGGCCATAATCATTCTGTAGGAGAGATGGCCGAGTGGTTGAAGGCGTAGCATTGGAACTGCTATGTAGGCTTTTGTTTACCGAGGGTTCGAATCCCTCTCTTTCCGTACTAATTCAACAATGTTACTGACCACAATGTATCAAATCAAATAACAATCGATACTATTATTCCAACGGTTAGACCTTTATGGATTCTTTATTTCGAATTTTTGTGGTACGGAAACGAAAAGACTGGAAAGAATGCACAAGAGATGAAAATCCCCCTACCGATCAATGATAGATGAATGATAGAAAAATTTCCGGATCAAAACCTTACTTTCCTTCGGTCTCTTTACTTAGACTTCGGCGAAGGGGAGGACGAAATTGTCCGAACCCTTGTTTTTTAGTTAGGTTTAAGTCTGACGAGAATAATATTCTACAACGAGCAATTCATTTATTTTTAAACTGACCCATTTACTATCTATTATTTGATTGACTAATCCTTTATATTGCAATGGCTGAAGAGTCAAATGTTTTGGCAATTCCTGAGGGGGGGATGAATCAAGATAATTTTGAATCAGTGTTCTCGATTTTTTTTCATCTTTTGCTGTAATAATATCTCGGGGTTTGCACCGATAACTTGGTATATCCACTATAGAACCATTAACTAAAATATGTCTATGATTAACTAATTGTCGGGCTTGAGGAATAGTCGAAGCCATACCCAATCGAAAAAGGATGTTATCCAAACGCATTTCAAGTAATTGTAGTAAAACTTGACCCGTTGATCCTTTGGCTTTTCCGGCGATACGAACGTATTTAAGTAATTGTCGTTCTGTAAGACCATAATGAAAACGCAATTTTTGTTTTTCTT
>NW_026124723.1:15000-24867 GCF_025177605.1 Cucumis melo | reverse complement strand
GTATTTGGAGTTACGAAGGTGTGGCCGGAGCACATATTGTGTTTTCTGGATTGTGCTTCTTAGCAGCTATCTGGCATTGGGTGTATTGGGATCTAGAAATATTTTGTGATGAACGTACAGGAAAACCTTCTTTGGATTTGCCGAAGATTTTTGGAATTCATTTATTTCTCTCAGGGTTGGGTTGCTTTGGTTTTTGGTGCATTTCATGTAACCGGATTGTATGGTCCGGGAATATGGGTATCCGATCCTTATGGATTAACCGGAAGGGTACAAGCCGTAAATCCTGCGTGGGGTGTCGAAGGGTTTGATCCTTTTTGTTCCGGGCGGAATAGCCTCGCATCATATTGCAGCAGGTACATTGGGCATATTAGCGGGCCTATTCCATCTTAGTGTTCGTCCGCCCCAACGTCTATACAAAGGATTACGTATGGGAAATATTGAAACCGTCCTTTCCAGTAGTATCGCTGCTGTATTTTTTGCAGCTTTTGTTGTTGCTGGAACTATGTGGTATGGTTCAGCAACTACCCCGATTGAAATTATTTGGGCCCACTCGTTATCAATGGGATCAGGGATACTTCCAGCAAGAAATATATCGAAGAGTTAGTACCGGGTTAGCCGAAAATCAAAGTTTATCAGAAGCTTGGTCTAAAATTCCTGAAAAAATTAGCTTTTTTATGATTATATCGGGAATAATCCCGCAAAAGGTGGATTATTCAGAGCGGGTTCCATGGACAACGGGGATGGAATAGCTGTTGGTTGGTTAGGACACCCTGTTTTTAGAGATAAAGAAGGGCGCGAACTTTTTGTACGCCGTATGCCGACCTTTTTTTGAAACATTTCCGGTTGTTTTGGTAGACGGAGACGGAATTGTTAGAGCCGATGTTTCCTTTTCGAAGAGCAGAATCGAAGTATAGTGTTGAACAGGTCGGTGTAACTGTTGAGTTCTATGGCGGTGAACTCAATGGAGTCAGTTATAGTGATCCTGCTACTGTGAAAAAATATGCTAGACGTGCTCAATTGGGTGAAATTTTTTGAATTAGATCGTGCTACTTTGAAATCCGATGGGGTTTTTTCGTAGCAGTCCAAGGGGTTGGTTTTACTTTTGGGCATGCTTCCTTTGCTTTGCTCTTCTTCTTCGGACACATTTGGCATGGTGCGAGAACCTTGTTCAGAGATGTCTTTGCTGGTATTGACCCAGATTTGGACGCTCAAGTAGAATTTGGGGCATTCCAAAAACTTGGAGATCCAACTACAAAAAGAGTCTAGTCTGATACAAGATTGCTCTGTTCTTTTTTTCCTTTATTTTTTTGATTTGACATAGATAGGGTACCGGATAAATCTTTATTCGGATTGCTTACTTTTCATTTCTTTGACTCTTGTCTTGGTCTTTTTTTTTATCCGTAAAAAGATCCCAATTAAACAGGTATGGAAGCTATAATTGTAAACCGAAATCAAATCTATGGAAGCATTGGTTTATACATTCCTCTTAGTCTCGACTCTAGGAATAATTTTTTTTCGCTATCTTTTTTCGCGAACCGCCTAAAGTTCCAACTCCAACTAAAAAGGCAAAATGATTTCTCATTATCTCAATTGAAGTAATGAGCCTCACAATATTGTGAGGCTCATTACTTCAACTAGTCCCCGTGTTCCTCGAATGGATCTCTTAGTTGTTGAGAGGGTTGCCCAAAAGCAGTATATAAGGCATACCCAGTAAAACTTACAAGTAAACCAGATATAGAGATGGCAACTAGGGTTGCTGTTTTCCATTATTATATAATTTCAAGACCACAATGGATCTATAATAAGATCATTTATTTACAACGGAATGGTATACAAAGTCAACAGATCTCACTGAATAAAAAAAAAATATAGGATTATTTATGGCTACACAAACCGTTGACGATAGTTCTAGATCTGGGCCAAGACGAACTGTTGTAGGGGATTTATTGAAACCATTGAATTCGGAATATGGTAAAGTGGCTCCTGGGTGGGGAACTACACCTTTAATGGGTGTCGCGATGGGTTTATTTGCGATATTTCCTATGTATTTATTTTGGAGATTTATAATTCTTCCATTTTACTGGACGGAATTTCAAGCAATTAGATTCGATTCACAAGAACCCCTAAATAACTTTTCAATAAAAAGGAAAGTCTAAAGTATGTAGGTTTCTGCTTTTTAGCCCACTATTTTTTTGGTAGTTCGATCGTGGAATTTATTTTTTTTCTGTATTTCCGGAATATGAGTGTGTGACTTGTTAGAATTGATCCTATGGATACGACAGAGAAGAAGTCGGTCATCTTGATGAAGATGATTTGATCTCGTTGGATATTCAGTCTAGGCTAGTATCTGGAGCACAGAATATATGAAATAGATTCCAAAATATTAGAACAAATATTAGAACTATGATTCATACTTATCAGACCTCGTGGCCGGACTCCGAAACAAGAGTTAGAAGTGATAAATAAAAAAAATTTTATTCTTTCGTTTCTACTTATTTTGGTTTAAAGGATAAACCTTTCTTTAGCTTTTTTTCATTATATTCAGTCATTGAATAAGCATTGAATAAGTGATAATCCAAGGGTTCTTACTCAGGGAATTTTTGAACTTTTTTTTGGAAGGTTTTTTTATTGAATCATCGTGGTTCTAGTCTGAATCTAAGGTTTTAATTGATTCATAGGGTCTTAACAAGATAATTCCTATCAATAATAAAGAAAACAAGAGTAAAGTCGCATTACATACAAATCAAAGAAAAAAAATAGGTAAATAGAAGATTCAAGAGGCCCCTAATGATCAATATAACTATGAATGAGCCGACTTGATATTTGGGCATTATAACTACAAAGAAGACTTTTCGGATTTTGATTCTTTCGTATCTTGATACAAAAAATTGAATCATAGCATTAAGAAGTTTGAAAACTTTTTAGTACACATATCCGTTACGAGCGGTATTTGGGTGTTTCTGTTTGAGCCGTACGAGACGAAATTCTCATATACGGTTCTCAGAGGGGGGGTCCCCTTGGTTTTACCTATCTCAATAAAGTGTATGATTGGTTCGAAGAACGTCTTGAAATTCAGGCGATTGCAGATGATATAACTAGTAAATACGTTCCTCCTCATGTCAACATATTTTATTGTCTAGGAGGAATTACGCTTACTTGTTTTTTTAGTACAAGTAGCTACGGGGTTTGCTATGACTTTTTTACTACCGTCCGACCGTTACTGAGGCTTTTGCTTCTGTTCAATATATAATGACGGAAGCAAATTTTGGGTTGGTTAATCCGATCAGTTCATAGATGGTCGGCAAGTATGATGGTCTTAATGATGATCCTGCACGTATTTCGCGTGTATCTTACTGGTGGATTTAAAAAACCTCGTGAATTGACTTGGGTTACAGGTGTGGTTCTGGCTGTATTGACCGCATCCTTTGGTGTAACTGGTTATTCCTTACCTCGGGACCAAATTGGTTATTGGGCAGTCAAAATTGTAACAGGGTGTACCGGAAGCTATTCCAGTAATAGGGTCGCCTTTGGTAGAGTTATTACGCGGAAGTGCTAGTGTGGGACAATCTACCTTGACTCGTTTTTTATAGTTTACACACTTTTGTATTACCTCTTCTTACTGCCGTATTTATGTTAATGCACTTCCCAATGATACGTAAGCAAGGCATTTCTGGTCCTTTATAGAGAATAGAAATCATAGATTTGTAATTAGTTATTTATGATTACTCAGGGGGGAAGAAGAGTATTTCATTGCTGCAAATATGGATTATTGAAAAATAAGACATGTATTTGGATATTTCCCTTCAACTCCACGAAATTTTTATTCGTTATTTTTCAATAATAGTTGAAGGGAATTCTTCGAAGAGAAAATGGATTATGGGAGTGTGTGACTTGAACTATTGATTGGACCGTGTAGATATATGTCTTTTTATCTGCCACATTGGGATTCACAACAAAATGTGTCTTTATTCCAACCACCGCGAAAGCTCCATACAGAGGGTAGGCTGGTTCGCTTGAAGAGAATCTTTTCCATGATCAGACTTGACCATGTCGTGCATGACCAGGCTCCGTAAGATCCATTAGAATAGGTGATATATATGCCATAATACAGATTATGTTTTATCTATTTCACTTACTTAATAGTATGAAAATGCATTCATTTCCTCTGCATTGACTCGATTTATAATACTATCGGAGTGAAACAAGGGATCTAAAGAAGAACATAGGCTAGACTCTATTAGTAACAAGTAAATCCTTTGGATGTAAAAAGTATCAATATTTTTGGGGGCTAAAGCCCCATCGCAAGGTTTGAGACGACCCAGAAAGCACTTGAACATTATCAACTTTGTAAGCCTACTTGGGTATTGAGCATTTATCTGTACGAACTTAATTCCTTGCAATGGATAATTGTAACTCTTGAAAACGGAATCCGCTAAATTTTTTCTTACATTGAATCACTCATTTATTTTATATATGCTTGGATAAGATATCGATTTTTTTTTCTGGATCCAGTTGGTTCGTTTGATTTGTGCTCGAGCCGGATGATGAAAAATTATCATGTCCGGTTCTTTCGGGGGATGGATCCATAATAATTCACCTATCCTAATAACAAAAAAACCAGATTTGAATGATCCTGTATTAAGAGCTAAATTGGCTAAGGGTATGGGTCATAATTATTACGGAGAACCCGCATGGCCCAATGATCTTTTATATATTTTTCCAGTAGTCATTCTAGGTACTATTGCATGTAACGTGGGCTTAGCGGTTCTAGAACCATCAATGATTGGTGAACCCGCAGATCCATTTGCAACTCCTTTGGAAATATTGCCGGAATGGTATTTCTTTCCCGTATTTCAAATACTTCGTACAGTGCCAAATAAGTTATTGGGTGTTCTTTTAATGGTTTCCGTACCGGCGGGATTATTAACTGTACCATTTTTGGAGAATGTCAATAAATTCCAAAATCCATTTCGTCGTCCAGTAGCGACAACCGTCTTTTTGATTGGTACCGCAGTAGCTCTTTGGTTGGGTATTGGAGCAACATTACCGATTGATAAATCCCTAACTTTAGGGCTTTTTTAAATTGATTCAATTGTGAAATAAATAAAATATCACGATGTGTGTATCTAGGGAATAGTTGCTTCAAAGTGAATTACCCCTAGATACACATATTTAATGAAATTTTTGATTTATTTTGAGTATACGGATTCTGTTAAAGATTCAAACTTCATTTTCGTCTTTTTTTTTTTATAAAGTTTTTTTTACAACAAAAATCCAATGGATTTCAAATTTATGCAAAATTCTTTTCCATTTCGAGAATGTCTAATATATGTTTTACGTCTTCTATGCGAAAATGTTTGATTTTCATAAGTTCGTCTGGACTATTATTCAAAAGGTCAAATAATGTATGTATATTGCACCTTTTGAGGCAATTATAGATCCTAGGAGGCAATTCTGATTGGTCAATAAAAATATATTTTAATGCTCTTTCTTTTTTCTTTTTTCTTAGTTTCGCCAATTTCTCATGAAAAGTAAAAAGGGGTAAAGTAACTTTTTGTTTATTATTTTTAAAATGGAAGTTTTCTTTTTCTTCTTCCGCATGTAAAAAAGGAATAAATAAATCAATCAAATTCCGAGAGGCTTCATGAAGTGCTTCTTTAGGAGTTAAACTTCCATTGGTCCATATTTCGAGAAAAAGTATCTCTTGTTTTTCATTCCCATTTACATAAGAATGAATACTATGATTAACATTTCGAACAGGCATGAATATAGCATCCATAGGATAACTTGCGTCTTGAAAATTATTTGGCGTTTGTATATGATATCCGCGATTCCTCTCGATCTTTAATTCAATACAAAAATTAATTGGTTCCGTTAGGTTAGCTATATGCTGTGTATTATCAACGATTTCCACCGAAGGTGGTAAGATGATGTCTTGAGCAGTTACGCATCCAGGACCCTTGACACAAATAGACGCATCACGAGTTCCATACAGATTACTTCTCAATACAATTTCTTTCAAATTCATTAAAATTTCATGTACTGATTCTTGAATACCGACTATGGTAGAGTATTCATGTGGGATTTTTTCAGATTTTGCACGTGTGATACATGTTCCCTCTATTTCTCCAAGCAAAGCTTTTCGCATCGCAATGCCTATAGTATCCCCTTGTCCCTTCATAAGTGGAGACAGAATAAAGCGTCCATAATAAAGACGCTTACTGTCTGCTCTTGATTCAACACACTTCCACTTTAGTGTCCGAGTCGATACTCTGATTTTCTCTCGAACCATAGTAATATTTTTTGATAAAATCATTGAATTATTTATTTCTCTTGAAATTTCTCTTCAATGTTTATTTTTACACACGTCGTTTTTTAGGGGGCCTACAGCCATTATGTGGCATAGGGGTTACATCCCGTATGAAACTTAATAGTATACCGCTTCTCCGAATAGCTCTTAATGCTGCATCTCTTCCGAGACCGGGGCCCTTTATCATAACTTCGGCTCGTTGCATCCCTTGATCCACTACTGCCCGAATAGCATTTCCTGCTGCGGTTTGGGCGGCAAATGGTGTCCCTCTTCTTGTACCTTTGAATCCACACGTACCGGCGGAGGACCAAGAAATTACCCGACCCCGTACATCTGTAACAGTCACAATTGTATTGTTGAAACTTGCTTGAACATGAATAACGCCCTTTGGTATTCTACGCGTACTTTTACGTGAGCTAATACGTCCATTTCTACGTGAACCGATTCTTGGTATGGGTTTTGCCATATTTTATCATCTCATAAATCTAAGTCAGAGATATATGGATATATCCATTTCATGTCAAAACGGATCCTTTAATTTCTTTTTATGTATATATTGTGGGTGGCCTTTAGGGGTCCTTTTTTTTATAAAGATTATCCTTGTCTTTGTTTATGTCTCGGATTGGAACAAATTACCATAATTCGTCTCCGCCTACGGATCAGGCGACATTTTTCACAAATTTTCCGAATGGAGGCCCTTATTTTCATATTTTTTATTCCTTACCTTAATCTACTTATTGGAAGAAAATAAGTTTCTTGAAATTTTCTATTTCGAATTGGATCTCCCTACAAAAAAAAGAATATTGCACGTGAAAAGACTACTTCACCTAATCATTCGAATCTTTGTTTCGTAGTCTATAAATTATACGCCTTCTGGTCCTGGTTGAATCGTAACAACTTACTGAAATTTTGACTCTCTATTACCTAGTATATGGATAAAACTATGTTGAATCCTTCCTGAAACGTAACCTAGAATTGGATCCTCATTATCTAAACAAACCCAAAACATATCATTGGTAAGTGATTCAGTAATTAAACCTTCAGAAATCCTTTTTTGCTCTTTCATTCCAGACGAAACACCCTTCAAAGTATCAATTAATCAAGGGGGAGTCGTATTATAAACTATAAACCCACCTCTTTTCTTTTTTTTTTTTTTTTTACAAATAGGGAAGTTCTGTGTATAATTCGAATATCATAAAGATTACCATATATAACACAAAATTTCGCCGCCGATTCCCTGTAGTCGAGCTTCTCGGTCTGTCATTATACCCCGAGAAGTAGACAGAATTACAATGCCCATTCCGCCTAAAATTCTAGGAATTTTTTGATAGTTAGAATATATTCGGAGACCAGGTCGACTGATCCGTTTTAAATTTAAAATCGTTTTATATGGTCCTTTCCTATTTCTTCTATGTCGTAGGGTTAAAACCCAAAAATCCTTGTTGCTTTCCCGATGTTTCCTTACGTTTTCAATAAAACCTTCTCGTAAAAGTATTTTAACAATGTTTTCGGTGATGTTAGTAGATGGTATTCGAACCATTCCTTTTCTATTCATGTCAGCATTGCGAATAGAGGTTATTATGTTAGCAATAGTGTCCTTACCCATGATAAACGAAAATTATTGGTTACTTAAATTTTTGATCTAATCAACATTCTTTTTTATTAAATAGTTATGAATTTTAAAAGGTATATACGTGATACACAATCTACTAATTAATTTCATTCAAATAGTATAACTATCTCACGGTCTGTCTCATTTTATAATACTTCAGGTGCTAATGAAATTATTTTAGTGAAATTTAACTGTCTCAATTCTCGGGCAATCGCACCAAAAATTCGAGTTCCTTTTGGATTTCCTTCTTGATCAATAACAACCGCAGCATTGTCATCATATCGTATTATCATACCATTTTCTCGTTTGAGTTCTTTACAAGTACGTACAATTACAGCTCTGATCACTTCTGATCTTTCTAGAGGTGTATTTGGGACGGCTTTCTTGATTACAGCAACAATAACGTCACCAATATGAGCATATCGTCGATTACTAGCCCCTATGATTCGAATACACATCAATTCTCGGGCTCCGCTGTTATCTGCTACATTCAAAAGGGTTTGAGGTTGAATCATATTATTTTGGAATCTTTTCTTTCAATGCAAAGGGCGAAGTAAAAAAAAAAAAAAAGAAATATTGTTTTTCAAAAAAAAAAAAAATAAATCTGCAATTGTTTTTTTTTCATCTTAAACAAAGATCGCTTTCCTTTGATTCTACATTTCTATCCCGAAGTAATGAATTGGGTTCGTATAGGCATTTTGGATGCCGCTATTGAAATAGCTTTTCTGGCTATATTTTCGGCTACTCCACTCATTTCATAAAGTATTCTACCTGGTTTAACAACAGCTACCCAATATTCGGGGGATCCTTTCCCTGAACCCATACGTGTTTCTGTGGGTCTTAGTGTAACGGGTTTGTCCGGAAATATACGTACCCATATTTTTCCACCGCGTCGTGCATTTCGTGTCATTGCCCTTCGTCCGGCTTCGATTTGTCTCGATGTGATCCAAGCGGGTTCAAGTGCCTGAATAGCGTATCTCCCGAAGCAAATACTATTGCCTCGATAAGATATTCCTTTCATTCTTCCTCTATGGTGTTTACGGAATCTGGTTCTTTTGGGGTTATAGTTGATGGTTATTTCTAAATTCCATCTCTACTACAGAACCGGACATGAGAGTTTCTTCTCATCCAGCTCCTCGCGAATGAAACGATTCAAAAAAATATACATGTATTTACTGATATTTTCTGAATAATAGATTCAATTATGGGATTTTTGATATTTCATTTAATCAATCTATTCGAAATTTGTATATCTTCTTTTCTTTTGATAGAAAACTAAACTGTTTATAGATTCTAGAATAATAGAATAAGTTTTTTTATTATAGTTTTCTAAAAAATTATAGATAATATAATCTCGTTTTGTTATTTTTTCTTTTATTATTAAGGTTATAACAAATCTTTATTTTGTTTTGCCTTTTTTTATCTATTATTATATTTGATCGACCCTAATTTAGAAATATAATAAAATGGAAACGTTCGCGGGCGAATATTTACTCTTTTTATATATGTTTTGGTTCTCGGGTTAGTTAGCCCATGAACCTACCTCTCATAATAAATGGATTGGTCTTGGGTTCCTTCCGCCATCCTACCCAATGAATTATTAGGATTCGTTTTCAATAGAATATTATGTATTCACGGGTTCCCTCGTTCCCATCGCCTCTCGATTAATGGTTAGGTCTTAATTATACAATGGAGCCCGTAATAAAATTTGTTTTTGAGTCAATCTTCTCAGTCTTTATTGTCTCGGGGCTCTTGGCTTTTTTGTTCTATGAACAGATTCATCTAATTATGAATTCATCAGTCTTAATGCTTTATTACACTACCTTTTATGAGATGACCCATAGACCTTACATATTACGTATTGGAATGATATATCATTCATATTCTTTTTCTCTCTTTCTTTCACCCTTCCATTTATCCGCATACTTTTATTGCTTGACAACTC
>NW_026124722.1:20000-22500 GCF_025177605.1 Cucumis melo | reverse complement strand
TAAAGAAGTATCATTAATTTCTTCATGCTCGTTTGAAGTTCGAAGTACCAGTTGTACAAATAAGAACCCCCTTCGTTACATGATTTCTTCTTCATATAGATAGATATAGGATCTATGGAGCAATTACTTAGAAGTACATTTTGTGCAACAGCCCTTCCTATCTGATAGAAAAGGATCGCATGATCCTGAAACGATCTTACCTGGGATAGCAAATCCCAAGTTTGTCTATGAAGAGCAGATTGAATTATATTAGTGTCTATAATTGATTTCTTCTGCGTAATACTAATCGATAGGGCCTCATTGGTAAGTGCTACAAGATCTCGTACATTGGAACCCATGGTTATGGAACCGAATCCATTAGTATGGAACATTTTCTTTTCCAAGCGAAATCCCCTAGTATATGAAAGAGTGAAAAAGTGCTTTCGTTGTTGTGGAATAAGAAGCCTTCGTATTTTAATGCATGTATTCAATTTATTCGGAGCTATTAGAGCGGGATCCACTTTTTGGGGAATATGGGTCGAAGCAATAACAAGAATATTTGTAGTGGAACATCTTTCAAAATCCCTGGAGAGATAGTTCACTAATAGACCAAGGGATAAGTAATTCGACTCAGTCACATACAGATTATGAATGTTTGGAATCCATATTATGCAAGGAGACATTGCTTTTGCTAATTCGAATTGAAGGGTGATATAAAATCGGTCTATTTCCAGCATCATATCCTTAGTTAGCGCATTCATCATAGTTAGAAGCTCCAGCTCCGTATCAAGGTCACGGTCGATATCGTCACTATCATCAATATCGCCACTATCATCAATATCGTCACTATCATCAATATCGTCACTATCATCAATAAGAAAACCCTTAGGCTTCTTATCCAGCAACTTGTTCAGAAATACTGTAACGAAAGGAAGATAGGAGTTTGTCGCTAGGTATTTGACCAAATAGGATCGTCCAGTTCCTATAGAACCTATCACTAAAATACCCCTAGAGGGGGGGAGGGCTAATAAGCGGAGCGAAAAGGGTTTTCCATGAGATGGGAAATGAAAACTATTAGCCCCACACGAGGTTTGTGAATAAGTGATTGTCTGATAATGAGCAAGGAATGTCCGTCTTTCTGCTAAACAGGATGTATTGAACTCATAATTCATTAGATACTTTTTATGAATGTCAACTAAGTATCGTAAGTAAATTACTCCCGGTTGTTCAATCATTTGATAACCAGAGTCATTCTTTGATAAATGATCACTATGAGTCAGACTCAATAGAATTTGATCAATCCTTTTTTCTGTCGTTAAGGTGGAGAACTGAATCAAGAATTCTCTTTCTTTATCATCAATCGAATCACTGTTCGAGACCCAGGATTGGATTTTCTCATCAATCCAATCACCGTTCACATTTTTTCTTATCAATGAATATATCTCTTTACTTGTATGACTTAGATGTCTCGTATTTCTCGAAAAAGCGATTCGATTGATGGGATTTGGTATGATACTTATGAGATCGATGAGATTGATATTCCAATCTTTCTTCTTCGAACGTATTGATTTGACCCCATAAGCGGGACCGCCACCCCATAGCATGTTGCCACCAGAAGCAGAACCCCATATTTCTTCTAGAGAATCTCCTAATTGTTCCAGAGCAACTAGAAAGAGATTCTTTAACCAGAAAGAATTCCTGGGATACCTATCCAGAAGTTTTCGCAACTCAATCATGTATGATGGAATCATCAAAGATTTGACCTTTTCGAACTCTGTCTGTAACTCACTATAGGCTCGAGAAACAAAGAGAAGATGTGTACGAACGAGATATACAGCAATAAGAAGAAGGAAAAGGATTGAATAGAGGAACTCCCGAACATTTGGCCATCTCAGATGTGTCGATATCGATGGTGACTCATTATTTCGATGAATCATTTCTTCGGACAGAAGAAGATTAGGTAAACACTTACTCGAAATCTCACTTATCAGATTCCATTGTAGAAGACACAATTTTCTCTGAAGAATTCGCCATGATATTATGCATGGATCATATATATCATGAAAAATGTATACAAATTTTTGGATGCTACTTAGTATCGGCAATAGGTCTGAAAAAGTATCTAAAAATAGCAAATTTAGATATTTGTACCCTGTCGAAGTAAGGAACCATGGCATATATGTTTGGAATAGATTCCATTTTGAGAGAGTTGAAAAAGCACTATCTCGTTGAAAGGTTCTATACATCTGCCCTTTCTCAAGGCATTTCTTTAGACAAAGACTCCGTTTTTTCCTCTTTTCGGATGGTAAATATTTCTCAGAACATGGAGTGTGAATCAAACCCATGTTTGAATTGAAATTGAGATACTGATGCAAGTTCTTCCCCTCTGAATCAGATAGATTCATATCTGAAAGAGGTTGACAATAAGTTCTTTCAAAATTGACTATTTGTCCCTCTGTTAGAGGTGTTCCAGAAATGTCTGCGATCGAGTAAATAGCTCGACGAACGAATGGATCGGATC
>NW_026124722.1:5000-10000 GCF_025177605.1 Cucumis melo | reverse complement strand
TAATGGACAAAACAAAAGAATTATAAATGAATAAAAAACAAATGGAAATAACAATTTGAGTTGAATAACTATATTTAACTAGATAAAGTTAACAAAATAGAATAAGAGAAAATATTCTAATAATAATAAATTCTATTAAAATAATAGAAAAGAATTAAAAAAAACTACGTACTTAGATTGGCACTATAGAGATAATCAACATAGATAGACATAAAAGATGTAGGCGAAAGAAGAAATTAAGGAAGAAGTAGAAAAAAATATATCGGGTTTGTGGATTGAATAAACCCGATATATTTTTTTTCTATTCATCTTAGATCAATTTATATCAATAAAATAAAAATCGATTTTTTCATTAGCGAAGACGCAATTTTAAGGTAATAAGTGTATAGTATGAATAGAACAAGAGAGAGGGGGAAATACTAAAGAAAAGGTTAGTCAAAGCTATATACAAGTTAAGTTATCACACCCTCGTTTTTTTATTTCATTAATAAAAATGGAATTTCGGTTATTGATTAAGGTGAAGTTCCGTAAAAACACCTGCCTTCTTTAAAATATCATGAACAGTTCCTGTAGGTTGAGCACCCTTTTCAAGGAAATATAGAATAGCAGGAACATTTAAATAGGTTTGATTCTTTATCGGATCATAAAAACCCACTTTACGAAGATCTCTTCCTTCTCTTCGGCATCGAACATCAATTGCAATGATTCGATAAACGGCTCATTGGGATAGATGTAAATTTTAAGTACCCCCCCCAGAACCGTATAAGAAGTTTTCTCCTCGTACGGCTCGAGGAAATTCAAAGTTATGTATAGAATTCTAATTAATGTCAAATAGATCTATAGATTATTAAATCAATTAGACTATGATTTAAAAATTTTTTTCTTATTCTTTTGTTTTTCTTTTGAAAAAAAAAACTCATTCTTATCCCCATAACTCAAGTTGGATAACTCTCACGCAAAGGAAAAAAACCCTTAAGCTTAAGCATTTCATTTATTGAGCGGTCTCTAACCTCTTTATTTTTGCCTGTCTCCGTTAGAATCTATTTCGATTCTTCATTCTGATCTAGTTTAGTTATTGAGACAATTGAAAAAGATTTTTACTTGTTCCGGGATCCTTTATCCTTTCCTTGAATCATTGGGTTTAGACATTACTTCGGTGATCTTTAATCGTTTCAAAATGGTAGCAACATACCATTTTTTTTGATTTCCTTTTTATCAAAGAATCATATAAATAATGGATTCTCGTGTGATACACTTTTAATCCAATTTGATGTTTGAATTTGAAACTTGTTCGAATTGGATCCTTTCGATTTGTATACCGAACCTATACTTACGAAGTAGTTTTTAACTTATTGATTGACACTAACCCTAGATCTCTGCCCTTGATAAATGAATCAATACTTTCTACTCGAGCTCCATCATGTACTATTTACATCAAAAACCCTAAAAAAAAAAAAGAGCTCGAGTGCAACCGAACAAACTATGTCGAGTCAAGAGCATCTTCATTCCTATATAATATAAAATGGTGGGTGTAAGAATCCACAGTGGATCATGTCCTTCAAGTCGCACGTTGCTTTCTACCACATCGTTTTAAACGAAGTTTTACCATAACCTCTAATTTCTTGGAACTGGTATGTAATTGATTCATTTATGGAATCATGTATAGTCATTGGGTTAGTTGGTCCATAGTAATCTATACTCTTATGACATGGGTAGTTTTTGAAAAAGTCTTAGCAATACTTCAATTTATTGAAACCCATATTTTATTGTATATATTGTATCAATAACATTTTTTTGTATGAGTGCAATATTTATTTCTCTATATATAGATATTTTCTAGATAGAGAGAGATTTTTTGAAATTTCTATAAAATCAATTAAGAAATAATTAATTACGAATAATTAAGAATCTCCATTTTTCAATTTCTTCATAGAATGGATTCACGAGTTTAACACTTCTTCGAGTACCAAGGACTCATAAGAAATAATTAAAAAGATTTACTTGATTGAAAATTTACTACCTAAATATTATATTATAATATTATTTGAATAAATTTTTGTAAAGGATTTATTACATTTGATTATGATAAATAAATGTATATTCGGGATTAACCCATCAATTAGATAGATCTAAAATAAAAAAAAAAAAAAGAAATAAAACGATAAAAATAGATAATAACAATACATACATATCAGCATTTTCTGCCTAGTTTATTTAACTTAAGAGACTCAATAATCTTTCCTTAAAATAAAGTGAAAAAGATGTATGAATTGTTACTTGGATTTACAATTATTCATTACAGACAAACATACGAAAAAATGAGGTGAAAAGAAATACATAATATGTTACATATGTAACTTGATTCTTTGTTAATCAGATTCGGGCAGATATTCAAATTGATATCTTCCGTTATGGATTAACTCCTATCTACCCCCAATTAGATCGAGTAGATGCATCATAAATAAAAAAAGGATCCTACGGGGGACTGGACTAGTTTCGGAGGTGCTAGACTATCTTGTATAAGGCGAAAGTCAAACAGATCTAGAGTAAACGATTGTTCCTACCTATTTTTTTTTATTTGACTCTAAAATTTAGTACCCTAAACCCTAAATAGGTCTTAAGTTTCTTAAGACCATTAATTCAATTCCATTAGTGCCAAAAACACAAGACCTTCGTGTTTATAATTCAGAAATCCACAGAAAAAAAATACTCGGGTTTCACAAACCATTTAAGAGATAGAGAATAATAGAGGCTTTCGCATTTCTGAAATGCATCATTATAAGAAAATAATAAAGAACAATCACATTCGATCTATATTTAGACTCTTAAGCATAAGGTTGTTTAAAACGGCAATCTATAGTCTGATATCGAATATTTTTCCATATATCTTATAATATACTATTATTATATATAATAATAATACGCATACTCTGGGACGGAAGGATTCGAACCTCCGAATAGCGGGACCAAAACCCGTTGCCTTACCACTTGGCCACGCCCCATTTATATTCAACACTAATAAACACTAATATTGGTAGTGCTTAGTCGTCAATTCCAGTACAAATATTTATAGAATAAATTAGATTGTTGCTCAGATTTTGATACGTTTATAGATCCAATTAAACTCAATTTATTGATCATTACATATAATTCCATTAAGATATTGTATGAAAGTAGGATTTCTTCTATTCTCGTTTTATTTGAGAATTGAAGGATTTTTGATTGGCTGAGTTCAAATCAAAGAAAGGTTTTTTGACCTACTTTATGTTATTAATTTTTCCCTTATCCCTTATATCATAGCAATAATAGGGGATTAATAACTCAATCAAATCAAAAGAAATACAATTATCTTCAAGAACAAAGAAAAAAAAATTGTTATGCTTAATATCTTAAGTTTCATCGGTATCTGTCTTAATTCTTTCCTTTATTCAAGTAGTTTTTTCGTCGCCAAATTGCCCGAGGCCTACGCTTTTTTGAATCCAATAGTAGATGTTATGCCAGTAATACCTCTATTCTTTTTTCTATTAGCTTTTGTTTGGCAAGCTGCTGTAAGCTTTCGATAATATTTTTAATACTGTCCGAGACAAATTCATGATTTACTAGAAAAAAAAAAAAAAAGATTCTAACTAGTTATAAGATCAGATAAGTTGTACATACAGTCTGAAGCTTTAAGTTGAATCCAATATTGAAATTATTCTATAGCTATGATAAATCTGGATCACTCTCATTTTCTTATTCTTACTTTTTTCCTTTGAACGACCCTCTTCGAGTCCCCCACAATATAGAATTGTGGGTATGAAATCCAATTTTGAGTAATCAAGGACTCAACTCTTAAAATTTTTTCCTATTTATAGAAATAACTTCACTGCATTTCTTGGTGTCAAACCAGATTAAAATAGAGAATCTATTCTCTTAAAAAAAAAATGATCTTGGAGATTGTGTAATGCTTACTCTCAAACTATTTGTTTATACAGTAGTAATATTCTTTGTTTCTCTCTTCATTTTCGGATTCCTATCTAATGACCCGGGACGTAATCCGGGGCGTGAAGAATAACAAAATCAGATTTTTTTTCCTTGCTTGATTTTGAAATGTTCTTAACATTTTATCTATTCCACATCTTTCCTCAACTATAAAAAAATACCAAGTAATTGACAGAAACGGAAAGAGAGGGATTCGAACCCTCGGTACAAAAAAATCGTACAACGGATTAGCAATCCGACGCTTTAGTCCACTCAGCCATCTCTCCCCAAATTGAAAAAGGATAATTACTATGATACATTGTATAAAAAATAGAAAATAAAGGCTTGAAAAAAGCCCTTCTTTATCTCTCTTTATTATCTTTATCTACCCCTTTATAGATATATAATTTCATTATATTGATATAGATAATTATCTAGATATATCGATGGATATCTATCAAATCGATAAAAACTTTTTTTTATTAGGAATTCCATTTAGATAAATTAGATTTCATTAGATAAGGGCTCAAAAGAAGAGATATCTTCAATCCTAATATATAAATAATACCAATATATTAAAGATTCATAAAAATATTTATAAATAAAAAGAAAGTACCTTTTTTAGTTTATTTCATCCGAAAAGCCCTTTTCTTTTTATTTTTAGTTCCACGGCCTGGCCTGGTCAGTACCTAGCCGGGCTTTTTTTGTTCCAATAAATCGTAGATCAAATTATTTATTTGATTTGAAAATGTTTTTGAAAAAAAAAAAAATAGAAACAACAAGAATCCTAAGAAGATTTATTATTTCAATTCCTATGATACAGAAAAAGATGATATAGAATCAAGGTTCGATTTCTTATTATTATTTTTTAGTACTTTACTAGAATAAAAAACTTGTTAATTAGTTAATTAAAACGAGTCCTCTTTTCCTAATCTCATTAGTGGCCCTGATGAAAATACGTCAACGCTCAAATTTTCATGATTATTTTCTGATCCGATCTTTTTATTACTTATTAATACGACTTATTTTCGTCTTCGACA
>NW_026124721.1:32500-33800 GCF_025177605.1 Cucumis melo | reverse complement strand
GTCTGTCATTATACCCCGAGAAGTAGACAGAATTACAATGCCCATTCCGCCTAAAATTCTAGGAATTTTTTGATAGTTAGAATATATTCGGAGACCAGGTCGACTGATCCGTTTTAAATTTAAAATCGTTTTATATGGTCCTTTCCTATTTCTTCTATGTCGTAGGGTTAAAACCCAAAAATCCTTGTTGCTTTCCCGATGTTTCCTTACGTTTTCAATAAAACCTTCTCGTAAAAGTATTTTAACAATGTTTTCGGTGATGTTAGTAGATGGTATTCGAACCATTCCTTTTCTATTCATGTCAGCATTGCGAATAGAGGTTATTATGTTAGCAATAGTGTCCTTACCCATGATAAACGAAAATTATTGGTTACTTAAATTTTTGATCTAATCAACATTCTTTTTTATTAAATAGTTATGAATTTTAAAAGGTATATACGTGATACACAATCTACTAATTAATTTCATTCAAATAGTATAACTATCTCACGGTCTGTCTCATTTTATAATACTTCAGGTGCTAATGAAATTATTTTAGTGAAATTTAACTGTCTCAATTCTCGGGCAATCGCACCAAAAATTCGAGTTCCTTTTGGATTTCCTTCTTGATCAATAACAACCGCAGCATTGTCATCATATCGTATTATCATACCATTTTCTCGTTTGAGTTCTTTACAAGTACGTACAATTACAGCTCTGATCACTTCTGATCTTTCTAGAGGTGTATTTGGGACGGCTTTCTTGATTACAGCAACAATAACGTCACCAATATGAGCATATCGTCGATTACTAGCCCCTATGATTCGAATACACATCAATTCTCGGGGCTCCGCTGTTATCTGCTACATTCAAAAGGGTTTGAGGTTGAATCATATTATTTTGGAATCTTTTCTTTCAATGCAAAGGGCGAAGTAAAAAAAAAAAAAAGAAATATTGTTTTTCAAAAAAAAAAAAAATAAATCTGCAATTGTTTTTTTTTCATCTTAAACAAAGATCGCTTTCCTTTGATTCTACATTTCTATCCCGAAGTAATGAATTGGGTTCGTATAGGCATTTTGGATGCCGCTATTGAAATAGCTTTTTCTGGCTATATTTTCGGCTACTCCACTCATTTCATAAAGTATTCTACCTGGTTTAACAACAGCTACCCAATATTCGGGGGGATCCTTTCCCTGAACCCATACGTGTTTCTGTGGGTCTTAGGTGTAACGGGTTTGTCCGGAAATATACGTACCCATATTTTTCCACCGCGTCGTGCATTTCGTGTCATTGCCCTTCGTCCGGCTTCGATTTGTCTCGA
>NW_026124721.1:0-2500 GCF_025177605.1 Cucumis melo | reverse complement strand
ACAAGAAAAATTCCCGCTGCTACCATGGTAGCAGCATGTATAAGAGCCGAAATGGGGGTAGGACCCTCCATAGCATCAGGTAACCATACATGAAGAGGAAATTGAGCAGATTTAGCAACTGCACCTGCAAATAATAGGACGGCGCACAAAGTAACAAATAATAAATTAACCTCCATTATTATCAATCAAGTTATTGAATATTTTAAATAAATCCCGAAATTCAAAACTCCCCGTTGTCCAATAAAGACCTAAAATTCCTAATAATAAACCAAAATCCCCTACGCGATTAGTTACAAATGCCTTTTGACAAGCATTCGCCGCAGTAGGTCGAGTGAACCAAAAACCTATTAATAGATAAGAACACATTCCAAACCAATTCCCCAAAAATATAAATTTGGATCAAATTCGAACTAGTAACTAATCCCAACATTGACGTATTGAACAAACTCATATACGCAAAAAATCTCAAATATCCTTGATCATGAGACATATAATTGTCACTATAAATAAGAACCATAATTCCAACAGTCGTGATTAATATTGCCATAATACAAGTAAGTGGATCGATCAAGTAGCCCAACTCTAAAGAAAAATCATTATTGATAGTCCAAGACCATACATATTGATAGATATAACTAGTATTTATTTGATCAATAGACAGATAAACTGCAAAAATCATAACTATACTTAACAATAAAATACTCGGAAAAGACCACATACGTCGAAGGTTTTTGGTTGCCGTCGGAAAAAGTAGAAGGCCCACTCCTATTAAGATAGGAATTGGAAGTGAGATGAACGGTATGATCCATGAATATTGATATGTATATTCCATAAAAAAGTATATTAAATTCCTAATTAATTTTTCTGATTCACCAGCTCTTATCTCTTTTCAAAAGGATCAGTTAATAACAAATTTAAATATCCAAAACGGAAATAGAATTTTATTTTTCTATTCTTAATTTTTTGCCAAATACTTCAAATATTTCAAGTCACGAAGTTACAATTGTTCAAATAAGATGAGATGATCCATTGAAACTATTAATGAACACACCCATTACTTTTAAGTAAAATTTTTTGACAATATAGAAACTGCAAATTTTCTTTATTATTTAGTATGCATTACAAAAATTCCCCCGCTCTAGAGCAAGAAAGACAAGAAAGAATAATTAGACCAAAAAACACTATTTTATTTTGGTATCAATCATAAAAAGACAGTCTACAAGTTGATCCAGTAAAATAAGACTTCTTTGTATTAAATTCTACGAATCATTAAACAATTTTTTTTTTGACAAAATAACATTATATATATTGTTTTTTTCTTTGTTTCTAATCTAATAATTTCGAATTTTCGATAGCTATATTAGGAGTATACTATAATTTCAATAATAAATGGATAATAAATAGTAAAGAACAATTCATTTTGAACAATAGATGTCTTTCACATCCAACTATAGTAATGAATAATCAATTATAATTTTGTAATGGCAGTTCCAAAAAAGCGCACTTCTATATCAAAAAAACGGATTCGGAAAAATATTTGGAAAAGCAAAGGGCGTCGGGCAGCGTTGAAAGCTTTTTCGCTAGCAAAATCTCTTTCAACGGGTAATTCCCAAAGTTTTTTGGGGGACAAATCAAATAAATACTGAAAGATTGGAATAATCTGAATTGGTTTGACTCAAAAAACAGCCTAGTAAAAGTTCGTTTATAATTTTTATATTTTATATATATATTTTTTATATATTAAATATAAATTTTTTTTTATCAAAGCAATTAGTGTAATTTTCCTAATGTTTTGAGCGGATAAATATGAAATTCTTTTTCCTTTTTGTAGGCTATGTAAAAAAAAATAATAAATCGTTTGTTTACTCAATTAAAAAATGGAAAATGGTACTTTTTTTGTTCAAAGAATAAAAAAGGTTGACCTTTCTTTTTCATATCTTTGTTTTATCATTTTCGAGATGGGGAAAAATATGAATCCCCATCGCCCCACTAAACCAAAAAGTTTTTGTTGATTTTTGATTTTATTATCTATTTTCGATATTATATATAATATCGAAATATAGAAGAGCAAATAGTAAACTGAAACTCTTTATTAAAAATTTAATAAGACATTGAAACGATGACATTAGTTGATTAAGTTAAAACCTTCTTTTTGAATTCTATGAACCCTTACCTTATTTCTTTTCTCGAAATCATTATTACTATTATAGATATAGAATATATCTCGCCGAATACATAATGAAATTGGTTTGCAAAATCCTATAAAATAAAACTATTATTAAAAAAATAAAACTATTATTAAATGAAGAAAATTGACACCTTAAATTCTTATTGAAATAAATGAAATCGGATAAGATTTTTTATTGGAAACGCTCAAATCTCCTATTTTTTTCCCTTTAATGAAATTATCATTTAAAGATAAAGAGTTTTTTATCCACGATAAATATTTTGTAAAAAATATTCCATTTAATTGCAAATTCATTCTATTTTTTTTCAATCT
>NW_026124720.1:20000-24098 GCF_025177605.1 Cucumis melo | reverse complement strand
CATCAGATGATTGCATTGAATAAGAGGGCAGTAGATTATAGAAAAGAAAGAATGCAAAAAATTATAAATAAAAAAAAGTAACGAAATTCTTGATTGCATCAGGAATCCCATTTTGTTTAAATTCGGTATGGATAAAAGATCTTCCTATGTTATACTATTCAATTCTCGACGATGAATCGATTTGATAGCTCCGATATTGTTATTCATGATATTTTAATACGATTCGATATCATCGAGATGCAACGCATCCCCTTGAATTTACAAGCGAAACATTTATCATCTCTATGGGATTAAATCCCGAGTTATTGCGAATAAAAAATGAAACGATGATATTATGGAAGTAAATATTCTCGCATTTATTGCTACTGCACTGTTCATTCTAGTTCCGACCGCCTTTTTACTTATAATATACGTAAAAACAATCAGTCAAAGTGATTAATTTGAATTAACCTTGACGTTTTAGTTCTTATCAATGATTGAAGATAAGAAAAATGAAAAGCATTAAAATTTCGCGTCTTAAATGAAATTGGCGGACTAGAATTATCAGTATTCTACGAGAGAAGTATTCGATAAGATCCGATAGTATGGTAGAAAGAAATATATGAATCCTTCTACCATACTATCTATTATTGTTATTGAAGTGTATAAATATAAAATTGTACTCTATAAAAATAGAGGTTGAATATCGATCAATTTGAATATAGATGAATATACAATATATATCTTTCTATTTATATATAGATATCATATCAATTACATATATGTAATATTAATCTAATATACATAGTGGCCCCAATTCTATTTCTTTGCTTCATAATTCATGTTGATTAGAATGAATCTGAATCAAATAATCGAAAGGCCACTAATTTTTTTTTAGCATTCGAAAGAAGTAATTGATTGAGCAGTTGACAGATGATCCAGGAGTTCGGTTCCATGGGAACTTTTTATCTTCGGATTTCGAAAAGAATTAGCAAACCCCATTTTTATTTAACGTTTGAAGCATGATATGAAATGAGTTCCCTAAAACAAGAAAAAATCCTATTTTGAAAATAACTAAAATACTAATAATAATAAATAAAAGAAGTGGTAAGCACGTAATATGTGGGTGGCTACCCCGAGGTACTATCTTATTATGAGGTAGTATATTATTATGCGTAGTATCTCATTGGACAACCACTATGTCTATGTTCTTTCGTGTTGAAAGTATGGATCCACTTAAAAACTTATAATCCGAACTCTTTTTTTTTTTACTTTTCAAAATAAAAGAAAAAAAGTTTTGCAGAACGATCTATAAAATAAACCAAAAACAATACAGTTTTATTTTTCAATTAGTAGTACTTCTAGAGTCCACTTCTTCCCCATACTACGAGGGAAAGAGAAAATGTAAAGACTACCATTAAAGCAGCCCAAGCGAGACTTACCATATCCATGTGAATTATGTCCCCTATCTCTATGAATATAAAAGAATTATTCCATTATTGCTCACTAATAATTATTATTCACTAATAATAGTGGAATCACTAGCGCATAGTCAAAAAGAGATTCGGGCACAACACCATTGATGAAACAATACAAAAAATCGAATTATCCCAAGTTATTATATGATTTCTAGTATAATCGAAAAAATTCAGTACAAATAAATAAAAGAGGCAGAAAAACTCTTGGAAGTATCAAAAGAATGTTAGTAACATGTAGGAATAATAAGACCTAGTCTTTCTTTTGTTGTCCTGCATTTCATTACATTAAGTAAAAAGTCTCAAAATAGAGAATCAAGATAGTATCTATCACATAACCCTACTATTATTCCTTTCTCATTTGATCTAATCTTTACTGTCCCCCCGATTGTTTCATAGAGACAATCGGAAGATGGGATGGCCTATTACATGCGTGGTTAGAGCTTATCGAAAAGAAATAAGTTCTTTTTTTAAGATTAAAATAAAAAAAAAAAGCCAATTATTCATTCAATATAATATTGATTGAATGCTCGAGTACTCAGATACTTTCATGAGTCCGTATATCAAGTATCTTCCTCCTTTCCGTAAGGAAAAATGAAATTATATTCCCTAATTCAAGACCCAATGAGTAGACACTACATTAGTAGTCGAAGGGCTATCATCTCAAGATTTAACGATTATTTTTCATTACTCTACTAAATTCTGGAAACGAAACCTATACGCAAGGATTTATAACATTTTAGAGAACCCCAACGATGCTTAGAATCAAGCAAATCTAAAGATGCTTTTCTTCTAAAAAAAATGATAAAGTTATATCAGCAAAACAGAAGAGGGTATTTTGATTCTTTTGTTTGTTGCTGAGGCGACACCCGGATTTGAACTGGGGAAAAAGGGATTTGCAGTCCCCCGCCTTACCGCTCGGCCATGCCGCCAAAACGATACAAAATATTGGATTGGCTCTATCTCTTAGATAGATAGTATCTTACAACACACAATATCTAAAACGAAAAACCGCAAAACTTTGCTTTTTCTATTGAAAAAAAAATGTGGATTTTCATTCACAAAAGCAAAAAATCAGGACAAATGGGAACCGTTAACTTTAACTATTGACTGTGAATTCATAAATGATTCTTGGATTGAAATTGCAAATTCGGTTTCCCTAATGATATAAGAAAACAATCCAAAAATGGATACCTTACCTAAATAAATAAAAATTGATAGATAACTAATCATTACTAATCCATCCGTATTGATTCGTTTCCATAACCATAAAAAAATCCTTATTAATGACAATTTTAATAGCGATTATGAGTATATGTAAACCCCAGAACATAAACGATTACTATTATCTAAATCTAATATCTTATATATATATAAGATGTTTATAGGAAATGTTCGGAATTCTGTTTTTAGAATTTTTTTTTCATTATCATTAAATAGAAAATATAAATTTTTGATAGAGTACGACATGTGATGTTCCCCATAGAACTGTAATAAAGGAGGCGATATATATAACTAACTATATATATATATCTGCACATGTTTATTAATAAATACAAGTCCTTATACATACTTCAATCGCATTCTACGAATTCTACTAAAAAAAATATAGGTATAGGTAAAATATCTCTCTTCTATGCGAATTTTTTTTAACAGTGAAATCTACGAAAAAGTTCCATGTTGTTAAATAAAAAAAATTCTATATTGTTTCTTCAGATCAAATCCCGAATCTATTTATAGTACCCAATCCGATTGGAATATCATAATAATGGTAGAAATTGACTCACTTTTGTTTTGATATAGATATTTTATACAAAACTCCATAATTCTAAATAGAATTTACCAATTCATTTGTAGTTGTTGCAAATTCCAATTTAATTTGAGTATCAAAGTCTCTTTATTCCTACGTTCATATGTATTTCATGCATTACATCTATTACACCTATGAAGTTAGGTAAAATTTCATGTGATTCAGTAAACATAATATAAATTCCATCATTGCTAGATCGATCCATTTTAAGCAAATAATGGGATTTTTTTTATAAATGGGAAATAAATAAAATGCTTGGGGGTGGAAATGAGAGAATGTCTACAATACCTGCGTTTAATCAGATACAATTTGAAGGGTTTTGTAGGTTCATTGATCATGGCTTAACAGAAGAACTTTCTAAGTTTCCAAAAATTGAAGATACAGATCAAGAAATTGAATTTCAATTATTTGTGGAAACATATAAATTGGTAGAACCATTGATAAAAGAAAGAGATGCTGTATATGAATCACTCACATATTCTTCTGAATTATACGTATCCGCAGGATTAATTTGGAAAACCCGTAGGGATATGCAAGAACAAACAATTTTGATTGGAAACATTCCTCTAATGAATTCCCTGGGAACTTCTATAGTAAATGGACTATACAGAATTGTCATCAGTCAAATATTGCAAAGCCCCGGTATCTATTACCGGTCAGAATTGGACCATAACGGAATTTCGGTCTATACCGGCACCATAATATCTGATTGGGGAGGAAGATTAGAATTAGAGATTGATCGAAAAGCAAGGATATGGGCTCGTGTGAGTAGGAAACAGAAAATATCTATTCTAGTTCTATCATCAGCTATGGGTTCGAATCTAAGAGAAATTC
>NW_026124720.1:7500-12500 GCF_025177605.1 Cucumis melo | reverse complement strand
TCGATGATCCTCAATACAGAAGAAATAGTTCAGGAATTACTAAATATGGGACTATAGGGGTGCATTCAATCCTCAAAAAAGAGGATTTGATTGAGTATCGAGGAGTCAAAGACTTTAAGCCAAAATACCAAATGCAAATGAAAGTGGATCGATTTTTTTTCATTCCCGAGGAAGTGCATATTTTACCAGAATCTTCTTCCATAATGGTACGGAACAATAGTATCATTGGAGTAGCTACACGACTAACTTTAAGTATAAGAAGCCGAGTAGGTGGATTGGTCCGAGTGGAGAAAAAAAAAAAAAAGGATTGAACTCAAAATATTTTCTGGAGATATACATTTTCCTGGAGAGATGGATAAGATATCCCGACACAATGGCATCTTGATACCACCAGAAAGAGTAAAAAAAAATTCTAAGAAATCAAAAAAATCGAAAAATTGGATTTATGTCCAGTGGATCACACCTACCAAGAAAAAGTATTTTGTTTTTGTTCGACCTGTAATCATATATGAACTAGCCGACGGTATCAATTTAGTAAAACTTTTCCCACAGGATCTATTGCAAGAAAGGGATAATCTGGAGCTTAGAGTTGTCAATTATATACTTTATGGAAATGGAAAACCAATTCGGGGAATTTCTGGCACAAGCATTCAATTAGTTCGGACTTGTTTATTGTTGAATTGGGACCGAGACAAAAAAAGCTCTTCTATCGAAGACGCGCGCGCGCTTCCTTTGTTGAAGTAAGTACAAATGGTCTGGTTCGAAATTTCCTACGAATAGACTTAGGGAAATCCGATACTGCGTATATGAGAAAAAGGAAAGATCCGTCAGGTTCAGGATTGATCTTTAATAATGAGTCAGATCGCACGAATATCAATCCATTTTTTTCTATTTATTCCAAGACAAGGGTTCCACAATCTCCGAGTCAAAATCAAGGAACTATTCGTACGTTGTTCAATAGAAATAAGGAACGCCAATCTTTGATAATTTTGTCAGCATCGAATTGTTTGCAAATGGATCTATTCAACGATGTAAAAGATTATAATGTCATAAAAGAATCAAGTAAAAAGGATCCTCTAATTTCAATTAGGAATTCGTTAGGACCTTTAGGGGCGGCCCCTCAAATTGTGAATTTTTATTCATTTTATGACTTAATAACTCATAATCCGATCTCCCTAACTAAATATTTGCAACTTGACAATTTAAAACAGACTTTTCAAGTACTTAAATATTATTTAATGGATGAAAACGGGGGGATTTTCAATTCCGATCCATGCAGTAACATCGTTTTCAATACATTTAATTTGAATTGGCATTTTCTGCATCATAATTATCACAATAATTATTGTGAAGAAACACCTACAAGAACAAGAATTAGTCTTGGACATTTTTTTTTTGAAAATGTATGTATAGCCAAAAATAGACCACACCTAAAATCGGGTCAAATTATAATTGTTGAAGTTGATTCTGTAGTAATAAGATTAGCTAAGCCTTATTTGGCCACTTCAGGAGCAACTGTTCATCGCCATTATGGCGAAATGCTTTACGAAGGAGATACTTTAGTTACATTTATATATGAAAAATCACGATCTGGTGATATAACGCAGGGTCTTCCAAAAGTCGAACAAGTATTAGAAGTGCGTTCGATTGATTCAATATCGATGAGCCTAGAAAAGAGAATTGAGGGTTGGAACGAGCGTATAACAAGAATTCTTGGAATTCCTTGGGGATTTTTGATTGGTTCTGAACTAACGATAGTGCAAAGTCGTATCTCTTTGGTTAATAAGATCCAAAAGGTTTATCGATCCCAGGGGGTGGAGATCCATAATAGACATATCGAAATTATTGTACGTCAAATAACATCAAAAGTCTTGGTTTCAGAAGATGGAATGTCTAATGTTTTTTCACCTGGAGAACTCATTGGGTTGTTACGAGCGGAACGAACAGGGCGTGCTTTGGAAGAAGCGATCTGTTACCGAGCCGTATTATTGGGAATAACGAAAGCATCTCTAAATACTCAAAGTTTCATATCGGAAGCAAGTTTTCAAGAAACTGCTCGAGTTTTAGCAAAAGCCGCCCTCCGAGGTCGTATCGATTGGTTGAGAGGTTTGAAAGAGAACGTTGTTCTAGGAGGAATGATACCAGTTGGTACCGGATTCAGAGAATTAGCGCACCGTTCGAGGCAACATAACAATATTCCTTTAGAACCCCCCCCAAAAAAAATTTTCGAGGGGGAAATGAGAGATATTTTGTTCCACCACAAAGAATTATTTGATTTTTTCATTTCAACGAATTTACATGATACATCAGAACAAGCATTTCTAGGATTTAATGATTCATAAAAGTGGAGTCATCCTGTTAACTAGCCGCGTTAATTTGGTAATAAGATAATAACGAATAGAAAAAAATTAATGGCTTGGATTGTGTATCAACAGTCAATCCCCGGTCGAGGTAGAGGATAAGGTTCCATGGGAACAATTATTTATTTCTATTTCAGCTCGTCTCTTTTTTTAAGAAAAAAAAGCGAGGAAGTGGGGGGAGAAATGACAAGAAGATATTGGAACATCCATTTGGGAGAGATGATGGAGGCAGGAGTTCATTTTGGTCATGGTACTAGGAAATGGAATCCTAGAATGGCACCTTATATCTCTGCAAAACGTAAAGGTATTCATATTATAAATCTTACTCAAACTGCTCGTTTTTTATCAGAAGCTTGTGATTTAGTTTTTGATGCAGCAACTAGGGGCAAACAATTCTTAATTGTTGGTACCAAAAATAAAGCAGCGGATTCAGTAGCCCGGGCTGCAACAAGGACTCGGTGTCATTATGTTAATAAAAAATGGCTCGGGGGGATGTTAACAAATTGGTCTACTACAGAAACGAGACTTCATAAGTTCAGGGACTTGAGAACGGAACAAAAGACGGGGGGACTCAACCGTCTTCCGAAAAGGGATGCCGCTATGTTGAAGAGACAATTATCTCACTTGCAAACATATCTGGGCGGGATTAAATATATGACGGGGTTACCCGATATTGTAATAATCGTTGATCAACAAGAAGAATATCGGGCTCTTCAAGAATGTATCACGTTGGGAATTCCAACTATTTGTTTAATTGATACAAATTGTGACCCCGATCTCGCAGATATTTCGATTCCAGCGAATGATGATGCTATAGCTTCAATCCGATTAATTCTTAACAAATTAGTATTTGCAATTTCGGAGGGTCGTTCTAGCTCTATACGAAATTCTTGATTAATAATAAGATAAATCAATTTTGGGGGGAACTCCATAGATTTCGGGAATTGGTTACTATTCCCGAATCGCACAAAAGAGATAAAAAAAACTAGGGATATTGTAATGTAATAAATTGGTATCAAAAATAGACAACTCAAGGCAAGTAAAAAAAAAGACAGTCGAATCAAAATAATTTGTTTTACAGTTCTATTTCTTTCAGAGGGCAATATGAATATTCTATTATGTTCTATCAACACACAAAAAGGGTTATACGATATATCTGGTGTGGAAGTCGGCCAACACTTGTATTGGCAAATAGGAGGTTTCCAAGTCCATGCCCAAGTACTTATTACTTCTTGGGTTGTAATTGCTATCTTATTAGGTTCAGCCATTATAGCTGTTCGTAATCCACAAACCATTCCTACTGACGGTCAGAATTTCTTCGAATATGTCCTTGAATTCATTCGAGACGTGAGCAAAACTCAGATTGGCGAAGAATATGGTCCATGGGTTCCCTTTATTGGAACTATGTTTCTATTTATTTTTGTTTCGAATTGGTCAGGAGCTCTTTTACCTTGGAAAATCATACAGTTACCTCACGGAGAGTTAGCCGCACCCACAAATGATATAAATACTACTGTTGCTTTAGCTTTACTCACATCAGTAGCATATTTTTATGCGGGTCTTAGCAAAAAAGGATTAAGTTATTTCGGTAAATACATTCAACCAACTCCAATCCTTTTACCCATTAACATCTTAGAAGATTTCACAAAACCCTTATCACTTAGTTTTCGACTTTTCGGAAATATATTAGCTGATGAATTAGTAGTTGTTGTTCTTGTTTCTTTAGTACCTTTAGTAGTTCCTATACCTGTTATGTTCCTTGGATTATTTACAAGTGGTATTCAAGCTCTTATTTTTGCAACTTTAGCTGCAGCTTATATAGGCGAATCCATGGAGGGTCATCATTGATTAGTTTTCTAAATACTCTTTTTTTTAGCTTAGACCAAGGCAATGTATACATGGCTCAAGATAATCTACTTAGGGAACATAAATATACAAATAATCAAAAAATAAGGAAGGTATATACTATCTAGGGAGTAAGACTAGAAAGATTACGATATTCGGGAATTAAAAAAAAAGGAAAGAGATCTAAAAGATCTTTTTCCTCTCAACGATTGAACAAAAAAAAATTACATGAACTTAGATTAATAAAATATTGATATTTCTATGCAAGGATTTGGACTAATGAATTCGTTCATTTAGATTGATTGTCTCCATGTGGGATAATTCTAAAAAGAAAGGGTTTCCAAAAAACGAGAAAAAAGGATTGGGTAGGGTAGAGTAGAGGAGAGTGGAGTCAACTAGATGTATTGAATCGAATTGCTATAAGACAACCCTTGTGGATATTTCGAAGAATGATTCTCAAATTCGATGGAATCCAAGATATGAATAATTGGTTTACGTTAGGTAAGAAACACATGTATATGTTATATTAGATATTAACTAGTTATATAGGAACTAAAGATATATCTAATCCGCCCTACTACTGTGAATTTAGATAGGGCTTACAATGGAAGTCCTTCTGTTTCGGCTGTAATGTAATTTTGAATTCAATATTGAATGAATAGAGAGATTAAATCAAGAAAAACAATGAAGAATTCAAAGAATGCTTTAAAAGAAATGGAAGAACAAAAGTCGTATGGATTCACAAAAACTACGTGGATGGATAGGAACTAAAAAAGAGAGATTGAAGTAGTTTGG
>NW_026124720.1:0-2500 GCF_025177605.1 Cucumis melo | reverse complement strand
TTTCGTAATTTCATGATCCAATTTTTTCAATTTAGAACATATTTTTGGATACAAATCACGAGAATTTTTATTTTTCCTCGAATCTTTCATCGAGAGGTAAAGGATTAAATCCTTTTAAGAAATAAAGTTTTTGATCGGAATATTAATCAACCCGAAGGATCCCTTAACTATTAAGGGATTAATAGAACGAATCGCACTTTTACCACTAAACTATATCCGCTACAATGCAATTATTGTATATAAATGGACCTTTTGTCGAAGACGAAAATAAGTCGTATTAATAAGTAATAAAAAGATCGGATCAGAAAATAATCATGAAAATTTGAGCGTTGACGTATTTTCATCAGGGCCACTAATGAGATTAGGAAAAGAGGACTCGTTTTAATTAACTAATTAACAAGTTTTTTATTCTAGTAAAGTACTAAAAAATAATAATAAGAAATCGAACCTTGATTCTATATCATCTTTTTCTGTATCATAGGAATTGAAATAATAAATCTTCTTAGGATTCTTGTTGTTTCTATTTTTTTTTTTTTCAAATTTTTTTTTTCAAAAAACATTTTTCAAATCAAATAAATAATTTGATCTTACGATTTAATTGGAACAAAAAAAAGCCCGGCTAGGTACTGACCCAGGCCAGGGCCGTGGAACTAAAAAATAAAAAGAAAAGGGCTTTTCGGATGAAATAAACTAAAAAAAGGTACTTTCTTTTTATTTATAAATATTTTTTTATGAATCTTTAATATATTGGTATTATTTATATATTAGGATTGAAGATATCTCTTCTTTTGAGCCCTTATCTAATGAAATCTAATTTATCTAAATGGAATTCCTAATAAAAAAAAGTTTTTTATCGATTTTGATAGATATCCATCGATATATCTAGATAATTATCTATATCAATATAATGAAATTATATATCTATAAAGGGGGTAGATAAAGATAATAAAGAGAGATAAAGAAGGGCTTTTTTCAAGCCTTTATTTTCTATTTTTTATACAATGTATCATAGTAATTATCCTTTTTCAATTTGGGGAGAGATGGGCTGAGTGGACTAAAGCGTCGGATTGCTAATCCGTTGTACGATTTTTTTTGTACCGAGGGTTCGAAATCCCTCTCTTTTCCGTTTCTGTCAATTACTTGGTATTTTTTTTATAGTTGAGGAAAAGATGTGGAATAGATAAAAATGTTAAGAACATTTCAAAATCAAGCAAGGAAAAAAAAATCTGATTTTGTTTATTCTTCACGCCCCGGATTACGTCCCGGGTCATTAGATAGGGAATCCGAAAATGAAGAGAGAAACAAAGAATATTACTACTGTATAAACAAATAGTTTGAGAGTAAGCATTTACACAATCTCCAAGATCATTTTTTTTTTTAAGAGAATAGATTCTCTATTTTAATCTGGTTTGACACCAAGAAATGCAGTGAAGTTATTTCTATAAATAGGAAAAAAATTTTAAGAGTTGAGTCCTTGATTACTCCAAAAATTGGATTTCATACCCACAATTCTATATTGTGGGGGACTCGAAGAGGGGTCGTTCAAAGGAAAAAAAGTAAGAATAAGAAAAATGAGAGTGATCCAGATTTATCATAGCTATAGAATAATTTTCAATATTGGATTCAACTTAAAGCTTCAGACTGTATGTACAACTTATCTGATCTTATAACTAGTTAGAATCTTTTTTTTTTTTTTTTTTCTAGTAAAATCATGAATTTGTCTCGGACAGTATTAAAAAATATTATCGAAAGCTTACAGCAGCTTGCCAAACAAAAGCTAATAGAAAAAAAGAATAGAGGTATTACTGGCATAACATCTACTATTGGATTCAAAAAAAGCGTAGGCCTCGGGCAATTTGGCGACGAAAAAAACTACTTGAATAAAGGAAAGAATTAAGACAGATACCGATGAAAACTTAAGATATTAAGCATAACAATTTTTTTTTCTTTGTTCTTGAAGATAATTGTATTTTCTTTTGATTTGATTGAGTTATTAATCCCCTATTATTGCTATGATATAAGGGATAAGGGAAAAAATTAATAACATAAAGTAGGTCAAAAAAACCTTTCTTTGATTTGAACTCAGCCAATCAAAAATCCTTCAATTCTCAAATAAAACGAGAATAGAAGAAATCCTACTTTCATACAATATCTTAATGGAATTATATGTAATGATCAATAAATTGAGTTTAATTGGATCTATAAAACGTATCAAAATCTGAGCAACAATCTAATTTATTCTATAAATATTTGTACTGGAATTGACGACTAAGCACTACCAATATTAGTGTTTATTAGTGTTGAATATAAATGGGGGCGTGGCCAAGTGGTAAGGCAACGGGTTTTTGGTCCCGCTATTCGGAGGTTCGAATCCTTCCGTCCCAGAGTATGCGTATTATTATTATATATAATAATAGTATATTATAAGATATATGGAAAAATATTCGATATCAGACTATAGATTGCCGTTTTAAAACAACCTTATGCTTAAAGAGTCTAA
>NW_026124719.1:0-23970 GCF_025177605.1 Cucumis melo | reverse complement strand
AAGTCGATTTGTCTGAAGTCGCTTCTCAAATTCTTCTAGCTTTTTAACCTTATCAATGAGGAAAGCCTATCCTCAGATTCTTCTAGTGGAATGAATGAGTCCTATTCAATTCCTTGTTCATTGAGGACCTTTTCGCAAATTCTTTGACTTTATTCATTGATTCAGTCTCCGTCTCAAATGCCTAATTTTTTCATATGGATTTCGATCATTCTTTGATAAGGAATTCGCTTCGCCCCTCTCCTTCCTAACCTCAGTCGAGTTCAATGAGCCTTTCACCTCTCCTCTATTTGGAGTCGTCCGGAGGACTCAGAAATCCATATAAACATAATGCACTCCTGAACATTAACATTGGAAGAATAAGAATGAGCTTGAAATTTCTTTGAACCGCTCATCATTTTCAGTCGAGTTATTTCATAATGCACTCCTTCGTCGAACCTTTACATAAGCTACGCCCTTCTTCATTGACTCCTTATCAGTCGACTTTCTTCGAACCGGTCCGTGGTAGCTTAATTACGAGTTATTTCATAACCTAGGACGGACCCTTATTTAAGAAATCCTCCTTATTCATTGAGGACCTTTGTTTTGGAGGGGTCAAGACGAGCGAAAGCGGCTCGACTTACAGGAGAGGCGCAAAGCATTTGCGGGTTAGGACCAAAGAATTTGCCATTGATAAGGACATATTCACGAGCCTCCGCGGAGTTTTCTTTAACTTGGCCAAGGAAATCAATGAAATTCCATAAATCAGTCCGACTATCGGTCAAATCAGAGAAAAAGCTCAGCTGATCTTCTTCTTTCTTGAGAGGTGCGAAGCTGCTTTAGCTACTAAAGCGAGAGGTGCGAAGCTGCGATAGGGAGAGGGGATATACTCCTTGATTTTAGTAATCGCCGAAATTGTACGACGTGTTCCAGGCGTACGACCCTGATACGAGAAGGTTTTTCTCAGTAGAGCTCGGTTTATCATTCGTCAAGAGTAGTCTTAAGAAATAAGAAAGAGATCAATGAACAAGGCTCAAAGAATGTTCGTTGATTTAGTGGTCTCATTGATAAGGGACCTGGATATAAACAAGTCAAGAGGATCAAAGAATTTGAGAAATCCGGACTGGGAAAAAGGAAGAAAAGATGAAGGAAGCGGAAGAAGAAAAAGAAGACAAGACTACTTCCACGCCCTACTTTCAGTGGATAGGTCGGCATTAAATTAAAGACGTTCGGAAACTTGATTGAATTTGCGAAAGGAGAGGCGCAAAGAATTTGTGGAGACAGGAGTGCAACTAAGGATTCTGGAATATTCTCTTTTCATTTCTCCTTATCAATGAGCTAATTAAACTACGTAGAACCAAAAACAAAGGCTCAAAGTTTCATAAGGGTTGAATCAGGAATCCATTAGAATGGAGCGAAGTAGCTTAATTAGTCTGAAAGGAGTCCAAGATTCAAGCTTCATCAATGAACAAGGCGGAGTAGGAGTTGAGGGGCCTAATGTTAATATGGATTTCTTTCGTTGCACTCCTTTTAATAATAATGATAAGGACTTTCGCAAATTCTTTGCGCCTAACCTTTGTATCCTTATCATTTTGAGTCGAGTTATTTCTAAAAAATCAAGGGCGATAAATAAGGGATAATTCCTTATTCAATTCGCTTCGCCCTGAACCTCTATTTTGAGTCGTCCGGAGGTTATGAAATAACTCGACTGTAAGGAGAGGGTGAGAAGCGAAACGACTGAATCTAATAGGAGTGGTATTATTCAATAGCTCTCAAAATAAGGAAGGAGAGGGTCAAAGAATTTGAGGCGAAACGACTGTATTATCATAAAAGAAGGAGTGGTATTATTCAATAGCTCTCCAAATAGTAAGGAGAAGGGGAGAAGCGAAACGACTGTATCTAATAGGAGTGGTATTATTCAATAGCTCTCCAAATAATAAGGAGAGGGTCAAAGAATTTGAGGCGAAACGACTGTGAAGGAGCCCTTTATTTTCAGAAATAGCTCGACTCAAAATAGAGGAGAGGGTCAAAGAATTTGAGGCGAAACGACTGTATTATAATATTAATAGGAGTGGTATTATGAAATAACTCTCCAAATAAGGAAGGTTCGAAGAAACTCGACTGATAAGGAGAGGAGAGGGTCAAAGATGAATAAAGAAGCGAAACGACTGATTTCAAATATTTTGAGGAGTGGTATTATTCAATAGCTCTCCAAATAATAAGGAGAGGGTCAAAGAATTTGAGGCGAAACGACTGTATTATAATATCTAAATAGGAGTGGTATTATGAAATAACTCTCCAAATAAGGAAGGAGAGGGGAGAAGCGAAACGACTGAATCTAATAGGAGTGCAACGAAAGAAATCCATATAAACATAATGCACTCCTGAAAATAGTTCAGGGATCAGGACTTCGCTTTCAAATTCTTTGAAACCGCTCCTTATCATTTGGAGTCGAGTTATTTACATTTCATAATATAAGGAAGGGCTCCTCTCCTTCTTAGTCGAGCTGCTTCGCTCCTGAACATTGCAGAATAAGGAATGAGCTTTCAAATTCTATTGAACCTCTCATCATTTGGAGTCGAGTTATTTCTAAAAAGAAAGGGGAAAGGGCTCCTCTCCTCTCCTTATCAGTCGACTTTCTTCGGGCCTTCGTAGCTTTATTCTGCTTCGCTCCTTCGTCGAACCTTTACATAAGCTACGCCCTTCTTCATTGACTCCTTCTTAGTCGACTTTCTTCGAACCGCCCCTTAGAATTTGGAGTCGAGTTCTCCCCTCTCCTTACAGTCGAGTTATTTCATAACCTACGGACGGGACCCTTATTTAATATTTCAGAAATCCATATTCATCTGAAAGGTGCGAAGGTACTCGTAGTTTCAGATATAGGAGAGGATCAAAGAATTTGAGAAGCTCATTGAATAAAGACTTATCCCTTATTAGGAGTGGGAACTCAGTGAATAAAGGGTTGAAAAAGAATATTTCAGAATAAAGTCCACACTAAAATAGCTTCGACCCTACTTTTTCTTGTTTTCATCTCATTATGGAAGACGGTCTCTAACCTTTCCTACAAGACTTGCTTCCGCAAGGGTGAATGTGTCTGAGACTGCTTTCTCTTACTTGATAGGTAGATCAATGAGAGTGAAATGCCTTTATGGAGGCCTTATCATTCATAGCTCATTCAAGAGCCAAAGGCTCCGTAAGGAGTTTCATCCGTGGGCTAGAAGAGAAAAAAGAAGAGTCCTCAAGACGACTACAACTTTCATCCGCTCCTTCCAAACCTCAAAATAATACGAAAGCCTATCCGTCCGAAGGGTTATGAAATAACTCGACTGAATCAATGAACAAGGGCTCGACTGAAAGGAGAGAAGTCAGAACCATTATAGAAAAATAGGCTTTCCTCATTGATAAGGTTCAAAGATGGAACTCAAAGAATAGGAGCGGAGATAGAGAGAAAGAAGCGAAGCGACTGATCAGTCGCCCTTAGATTAATACGAGGACGGAATCAAAAGTCAATGGAAGTCCTACCCTTGTGAATTGAGGGTCCTTCGGACGCCTAGGAAATCGACTAAAAAGAAGAATTGAATTTTGATGCCTCTGGCTTCTTGCTAGGCAGAGTACAAACCGATGGGAGAACAAGAAGAAAGACAAAGACTAAGCTAAGCATGAACTATCATGGTAGTTGTGGAAAGTCGATGATTATTCTACTTCTTCATTCTGAGACCGGACGCCCACAAAGCAGTAAGCAGGTCAACGGTTTTTCATGTATCAACTTGACTCTCGGCACAGTAGAAAGCGATGGATAAGAAGGCTTCTTGATGAACTTTCCATTCACTATCTAAATGGAGTATATAACGGAGAAGAAAGATATGTCTCTAGAATTTTTCACAAAAGAATGAACATTGAACAATTCACTCTTTATTACTCAAATTCTTTGATCCTTCACAGTCGCTTCGCTTCGCGCCTTCGCAACTCATATTGCATTGAGCCTCTATCGTCTTCTTCCTTTTATTTAAGTAGGTGAAGGCTTCGCGCCTTCTATCCTTTTTTCCGCAACATCGTCAACTCCATATCTCAGCAGATCCCAATCCTAGGTCAGTTCTTCGCCCCTCCTCTTCTTCAACCTAAGATGGCCCTTTTTTCTCTCTATCTCCGCTCCGCTTCTTTGCTTTGGTCTCTCGATATTCCATAACCTTTCCAGTTATGCCGGTTCCGTCCACTCTCTTCTCGGAAGTTGGGCTACCTCTTTCTTTGTTGTTCCGGTCTCGGATGCGATAAGAAGGAAGGTATGGGATGGTCATAAATCACTCGATTTCAAGTAATTGTATATTCCGTCGGACTTGTTTATATCCATATTCACTTCTTTCTGGTTAAGAATTGAGCAGACTTTATTCAATTTCAAATTCTTTGAACCTCTTTTTCTTATTAATTAGCCTAAATCGTATCCTTCGCGCTGAGCACTAGTATCAAGGAGAATGAAAGCATTAATCCCTTCTCCTTCAAAGAAGTAATGAATAAGACGAGACCTCCTGTCCCGAGTGATCCTATTTCTTATGCTTTTGCACTTTCAGAGGTTGAGCTCCCTTTCTAGTCTAATTCATGAACCTAGCCCTGCCTCTTGTCTTGATTCCGAAAAGCCATCCGGATGCCTCATCCGTTGTTGAAGAAAAAGAGAGTGCATATTTCCATTCTTCTTTCTTAACCGAGCCTCAGTCTTCTCCTTTTTTTTCTCCGTCTCGCTTTCTGGGAGTCCTCCGGACCGGTCTCGCTGATGATCTCAACTGATAGAACTCTCCCGTAGGTCTCCTTCCTTCTATCCGCACCTTGAAGAGAAAGATCAATGAACAAGGGAAGAAGCATTACAATGACATACCCAGTAAACCAGTTTCAAGCCTGAGAATGAAAGAGAGATAGCTGGGGGCGCGTCCCTCTTCCTTCCTTTGGTCGACTTAGTCCGACGGCTATTAATCGCCTTCTTCTATTAATCTTAATCGTCGGGCTCCTTCTAATTGGAAGAATAAGGAATTCGCTTTCTCTTTATTCAATGAGTCTTGATTTTTGTATTGAGTCGTCCGGAGGCGCGAAGCGAAACGACTGTTAAGGAGTGCATTATGAAATAGCTCTCCAAATAAGTAAGGAGAGGGGAGAAGCGAAACGACTGTATTATTTAAGGAGTGGTATTATGAAATAACTCTCCAAATAAGGAAGGTTCGAAGAAACTCGACTGATAAGGAGAGGAGAGGGTCAAAGATGAATAAAGAAAGCGAAACGACTGATTTCAAATATTTTTAGGAGTGGTATTATGAAATAGCTCTCCAAATAAGGAAGGAGAGGGTCAAAGAATTTGAGGCGAAACGACTTCATTATTGAAGGAGTGGCATTATGTTTATTTTATATGGATTTCTGAGTCCTCCGGACGACTCCAAATAGAGGAGAGGGTCAAAGAATTTGAGGCGAAACGACTTCATTATTTTTAGGAGTGGTATTATGAAATAGCTCTCAAAATAAGGAAGGAGAGGGTCAAAGAATTTGAGGCGAAACGACTGTATTATCATAAAAGAAGGAGCCCTTTATTTGCTCATTTGAAGCTCTCCAAATAGTAAGGTTCGAAGAAACTCGACTGTAAGGAGAGGAGAGGGTCAAAGATGAATAAAGAAAGCGAAACGACTTCATCTAATAGGAGTGCAACGAAAGAAATCCATATAAAAACAGGCTCCTTCACAGTCGTTTCGCTTCGCGCCTCCGGACCGGTCCCACTCCGCGGTTCCCCATAAAGACATAATATCTCAATCTGATCATGGAAGATCTTTCCGCTATTATGAGTTTGGAGTTTGGCATGCTGACTCATACTTCTTCTTTTCGTGAGAGATGGAACTCTTTCATCTTTTCTCTTAAGAGATATTGCAAATATATGAGGTTTCATATAAGCTTTGCAAGAACAAAAGCTACTTCCTCAGCTCCCGCTCCGTGGGTCTCCCTCCTCTTCCAGAGTTGCTTTGCGTGGATCCTCTCTCTCTGGTCTCGTAGATCGCTGCTTCTTTCTTTCTCTTTTGCTTTCAGCCCCCGGCGGCTTTTTCTTATGGGTGCAGAGTGGTAACTAAAGAGTCCTTTAGACTCAAACGAGTATTGACAGATATAAGTAAATAAATAGATCAATTAGGCCTTACGAGAGGCCTGAGGATCGAGCTTACCGATCTGATCTTTCTACTTCAGCTTCAAGAACGGAAAGAGAAAGCGGAACTGGAGGAACCTCTGCTTTTTCTTCCTCAGCTCCAGCTCCTGAACCAAGGCATCCTTATTTTGTCTCCCGGCCCCACTACTGAAGGGTAAATATGGCCCGGCTGGTCGACTTTCTGCCTCGCGCGAGGGAGCCCTTTTGTTTATTATAGCGATTCCGCAACCCTATAAGTAGTTACCTTTCGTTCGAGATCTGACCCCGAGAATAAAGACAAGAACCTAAAATAAGTACGAAGACGGAGGCTAGGCTTTCCTTCTTTATTATCTTTTCTTTTTCCCCGGTCCGTGGTAGTTTAATTCTTCTTCATTTCTTTTCTTCCGTCCCGCTCCGCTCGCGTAGGAGGCATCTCAAATTCTTTGAGCCTCTGTCAAATTCTTTGACCCTGTTCATTGACTTTATTCCGCTCCGTCTTCCTGACTTTCAGTAGGTTTAGACTTTGAATTATTGGGAGATAGGCTTTCTTCCAAATAGTAGGTTCTAGCTTTAGTTGCTTTGTTGTAGCTGTATCCTCAGTCCCAGTTCGAGCTTACTCTTTCAGTGAGATAGCTACGGCCACAGCCTCTTGTTCTTATGCTGCTGAGCCAGCAACGGGGCTCCTTTCTATTTCCGAATTTTCGGGCCGGGAGCTTGATTTGCCCTTTTTCCCGCAACACTCCTATAAAGAAAGAAGGTATAGCTTATTCAGAAGGTAAAGAAGGTCTGGTCTGTCTTCCAATCCTATGAAAGATGATCACTCTAAAGCTTCTCCCCGAACCACCCTATTTGGTCAACTGGGTGGGACACTTATCCCTCTTCCTTACGGATGAAAGTTGTGAAAGTACTCGGTAATAGGCCGGAGATCCAGAGCTGACTGAAACGAAGATTCTTTGAGCCCGTAGTTAGGATCATAATTAAGCTACTGAGGCCCAAAGAATTTGCGAAGAGAAGCGACTGAAAGTTTCGCCTTTGAATGTCTGGAGCTTGATTTTAGCTCTCCTTGTTCATCTCAAATACTTTGAGCCTTTGTTTTTGGACCTTTGTTTTTTTTTACCGGACGGTTCAAAGAATATTTCATTGTTCTAAAGGTCAGTGGAAAAGGCTGAAGTTCACGCCTATAATCCTTTGCTATAGTCGGAGCTGGTCCTAGGAAGGAAGTCCCTTCTTTTCAAAAAGGCACGCAACCCACCTTCCTTTAATGAATGAGCCTAGCTAACCCTCCAAGCTATGATGAGGAAGGAGATGCCCCTAATCTGATTGAGAGCCTATAGGCATAGCTGCATTCAATCCTAACTCTAGCTAGTCCTTGATGACTCTAATCTGCCTTTGCTTCAAGCCCTGATGTACCCAATTTAGAACTCCAACCGAAAGCTTTCACAAGGCCAAATCGGAAGTACTTTCAGAGGCTTTCCTTTTTAGATATTATGTGATTCTTGTGATTCTTCAACAGTCTGTCTTATATTACGATCTTTCTAGTTTGCTTGAGGTATTGGTTCACAGATCAAAGTGAAAGTAAAGGAGTCTCGAACTAAACCTACTCAAAAGTGAAAGGAAAGATCAATGAAGATCCATAAATCAAGAGTGAAAGGAAGAAGAATTGCATTTTGATGCCAACAAGAAAAGAAACTTCAGGCTCGACTGAAAGGCGAGGAGTTGAATCAGCCTTCCCTTCCTCATTTGCACATGAGAGTCTATCCTGTATTTTGGGGCATGAAAAGAAGAAGACGAGGAAGAACTCCAGATATGCGAGACGGATAGTAGGCTAGGACGGAGAGAAGTCGAGCCTCACTCTGCTCAGTTTTCCCATTTCATAATCAGTCCTAGTTGAGGAATCGGAAAAATGGATATCTTTCATAGCAGGCAAGGATGAGTCCATTAGGTTCTTCGATTTATTCGGAAAAGAAATGAGAGCCAAGAAAAGATCTTTGATGGAGATGAAAAGGAACAATCTCAAATAGACCAAGATCCAATTTCGGGTCATTTCTTGGTGAACATGATCTGCCATAATCTCTTCGATCCCTGAATTTATGTGCCAGAATAAAGAGAGATTTGGTAGGAAAGTGGAAGAGACTTTGTGGTATATAATAATGAAAGGGAGTGGGAAAGCTGCTGTAATTCTTTGGAAAAGCCCGGTTCTCTTTGTCTTCGAGCTTGAATTCCTCAATCCACTAACAAGTTCTTTCATATACCTCCCCACCAATAGATAGAGACAAATAGGAATAACCGAACCACGTCTACAAAATGCCAGTACCATGCAGCTGCTTCAAAGCCAACGTGATGCTCCTTGGTCAGATGACCAAGATATTGGCGAATACCACATACGATCAAGAAAAGAGTACCTATAATCACATGAAAACCATGAAAGCCAGTTGCTAAGAAAAAGGTAGAACCATAAATACTATCCGAAATAGTGAAGGGTGCTTGATAATATTCCATTCCTTGAAAGCCTGTGAATACTAGAGCCAGTGAAACGGTAGCTACTAAAGCGTAAACAGCTCGTTTTTCCTTCCCCGCGAGTATAGCATGATGAGCCCAAGTTACGGCTGCTCCGGATGAAAGGAGAATAGGGGTATTAAGAAAAGGGATTTCCCGAGGATCTAAAACCCCAATCCCTTTTGGGGGCCAAATACCTCCGATCTCTACCGTAGGTGCCAAAGAAGAATGAGAAGAAGCCCGAAAAAAAGCAAAAAGGAACATAACCTCCGATACGATAAAGAGAAGAAAACCATATCGAAGTCCTAATTGTACGACTTTGGTATGATGTCCTTCCAACGTGGATTCCACGTAGAACATCGCGCCACCATACGAACATGGTATATAGGAGAAATATGAGGCCCAAACTGAGAAGTCTTGCACCCCCTTGAAATGAGTGCATGTACATCACACCTCCTACGGTGGTTGCCAAAGCTCCGAGTGAACCCGAAATAGGCCATGGACTTGGATCTACCAAATGATAAGAATGCCTCTGAGATTCAATCATAAACCACTTTGCCTCGGTTGTATGTAAACCCCCCCTTCACCCCCCACCCGCTAAAGTGGTAAAGAAGGGCTCTTTGGGGTCTCATTTTCTTTCTATCTGACAGGACTCAAAAATAGGAAGGGATGGTTCTTTCATTGCATTGATAGAAGTCTAACTAGAAAAAGATCTCGTTGCTTTGACCGAGCCAAGGCATCCTTAATCTTGAAAGCCTTTCTTATGACTGATTTATGGCGTAGAAGGCTTTTAGTGGTCTCATTGAGAATCAAGTCAAAGACTTTGCGAACTCTTAGATTCAACTACGGAGGCTGAGTAGGAGCAGTCTGATCTTCTTCTTCCCGCTCCGTCTTCTTCCATATTTTCTTGATTATCTACTCAAATATCCGATTATTCTACTATTATCAGAAAGCCTACTTTCAGTGGATAGTCGGACTCGGGAAAGCCTATAATATAAGAAGAAGACAAGTCCCCACGTCTTTGATTTGAGTCGCTCCGCTTCGCGCCTTCGGAGGCGTAGTGCTTTCTTTATTGGGCTTTATAGTAATCCTTCAGTTTCTTCTTGGCATCAAAATAGATCAATGAAAGAGGAAAAAAGAATTTGAGAAAAGAGAAAGCCTATGATTATACTAAAGAGAAAGCCTATGATTATACTGACGGCTTTCCTTCCCAACAAATCTTCGTTCTTAGTTATTTGATTCCACTTTCAAACTGAATATATATTCCAGGTTTCCTTGTTCATTGAGGCGGTGCAACCGTCTCTTTCTTTATGTCAAATTCTCCTCGCATATTTCATTGCGCCTCTATCTTCATTGGTTCTACGTAGCTTAATTAGTCCGAAGGCTCGACTGAAAGGAGTCCAAGATTCAAGCTGAAAGGTGCGAAGGTACTCGTAGTTTTAGATATAGGGAAGGCGCAAAGAATTTGCGAAAGAGAGAGAAGAAAGATGAGATTTTTTTGAACTTTCTGGGAGTCTTCTGCCTTGCGGAGTAGGTTCAGGAGAACCCGCTAAAGAAGCAGAGCGGAGGCATCCAAATTCAATTCCTCTTCCTTTAAGCCCTAATTCATTAATATGGATTTCTCAAATTCTTTGAGCCTTTGAATAATAATGATAAGGACTTTCGCAAATTCTTTGCGCCTAACCTTTGTATCCTTTCAGTCGAGTTATTTCATAACCGGAGGACGGACCCTTGATTGAATATTTCAGAAATCCATATGAATCTGAAAGGTGCGAAGCAGCTCGACTAAGAAGGAGAGGTGAGAATGAGAAGCCCTCAATCAAAAAGAAAGACTTATCCCTGAAAAGGAGTGCAACGAAGTGAATAAAGGGTGAAAAGAATATTGAAGAACAAGGGGTCATGAAATTCAACAAAAGGATATATGGAATAGTCCTCCGGACCCGTCTCATTGATAAGGGCTAAGTCAAAGATGGAACTAGAAGAATATTGAGAATTTGAGGCTCGACTGAAAGGAGAGGGGGGGAGAGGGGGGGTTCAAAGAGAGAAGCGACTGATCGATGTTGTTGTCAGATTCCTTTCATCTTTAGATATTATGTCCACTTAAATGTTGTTGGATAGGCTTTCCCTTTATGGAACTGAAACTGACTGAACTTTCCTTTCATTCTTCCTTTATCTTTTTTTTATGGTATGGATTCTTCCGCGGAGTGGGGCTTTCTCTAGTAGGTCTGGAGGCTCAAAGAATTTGAGTGAGAAGGCTCCGGTAAGAAAAAATGGGGAGTCCTTATGAAACTTATCCGGAAACTTCTAACTTCAAACCTTGAATATTCAACCTTGAAAAGAAGGTAAAGGAGGGAGCGGACTACGGAGGCCTTTTAGTGGAATCTTTTCCGAAAAAAGAGGTCCGACCGCTAAGTGGGAATATATAGGATGAAAGTAGCGGAGCAGTCTTGTCTCCCTGCTTTCCCCGGGTAGTGGTAGTTTCATTCTTCTTCATTTCTTTTCTTCTATCTCCCACTCCGCGGTTGAATATGAAAGGCAGTCCCACGGAGCGGGATAATCAAGAAGAAAGCTCCGGATAATTAAGCTACGGAGGACCAAAGAATTTGCGAAGAAAAAGATCTTTTTTATCTAAAAGACGGAGGCAATAAAAAGTTCATATGGTAGATTGAAGAGGACTGAGGGCTCGAAATGAAAGACGTTCGGACGCTCCGTAGGAGTTGAGAAAGAATGATCGAGGTCAACTGGACCCTTGTTTATCCACAGGTTAATATGTCCTTATCAATGAGACGCTCAAAGAATATTGAGAAGCGACTTAACAGGAGTGCTGGAGCGGTCCGAAGGTTATGAAATAACGAGACTGAAAGGTGCGAAGGTACTCGTAGTTTGAAATAGAGCGAAGGTACTCGTAGTTTGAAATATAGGTTCAGAGCGAAGCAGCTCTACGTTTTCAATATAGGTTCAGAGCGAAGGTACTCGTAGTTTGAAATATAGGTTCAGAGCGGTTAGGCGCAAAGAATTTGTGTGCTCCTTCAATTCTTTTCGAATTCCACTAGACTTGAAAACAAAGGCTGAATTCAAGCTAATATGGATATAAACAAGTCCTTCGGACGGGTTCAAAGAATATTGAATGGAATATTAGCTTTCTTTTCACAATGTAGATGTATCAAAGATGGAAGAGGTCCGAAGGTTATGAAATAACGAGACTGAAAGGTGCGAAGCAGCTCGACTAAGAAGGAGTCAATGAACAAGGCTCGACTGAAAGGAGAGAGAATTTGAGAAAGACTGATCCCTATTCAAAGGCTTGAAGGAGTGCAAGTCAGAACCATTATAGATAGTCCTTCGGACCACAGGTTAATATGGATTTCAGACTCCTAAAAAATCAGTCAATGAACAAGGCGCAAAGAATTTGCGAACAAGGGCTCGACTGAAAGGAGAGGCAGAACCTGGACCTTTGTTTTTCCACAGGACTTCGGACCACTCAAACTTATGGGGAGCCTTGAACTTCCTTTAACAGCTTTCCTATTCCTTTCACTTTTTCTGACTTTACCGCTCCGTTTTCTTTCATTATCTTTTCTTCTTTTTCTTCCATTCCTTAATTAAACTACTTCTACCTCTTCTGTTTTAGTAGGCTCTCTTCTTTTTCAGACGAAGGATTCTCCCGCTCCGTGGGGTCTTGGACGAGGATTCTCCCAAGAACCTACTTAAAGGAAGAAAGCCTATCCTGAGACTGAATACGAGAAACTGAAAGGAGAAAGCCTATGATTTTCAGCAAGCATTTTTGTAAAGTAACAATTCTCTTCAGTTTGGTTTCGGAAAACTTGTTGGTCGCGGATTAGTGCGTTCTGCGCCGCCCGGCGGCCACATAGAATTGAGAAAAGCCTATGGTTGAGGCAGCATGAATTTATGAAACTTGACACGTGGGAAGGGATGACTCTTTCTATTCAAACCTGTAAACATAGAAGACCGCCTCAATGAACAAGGGATCATTCACATAGAATAGTTATTCACAACGAGAAAGGCTCAAAGGATTTGAGAAGGAAGAGGCTCCGTAGGAGTTGAGATGAACAAGGTCTCGACTGAAAGGAGAGAAACTGCACTTATGAGTCTTTCAGTTACCTTTCTGCCTCTTTAAAGAGAGTTCAAGGTTTTCTATTATCGGAAGAAGAAGAAGAAGAAAATAGAGGCGCAAAGAATTTGCGAATAAAGGCTAAAAAAAGTTCAGACGAGACTGCTCCGTTAGGAGTCTGAAACCGGAGGACTTGTTCATCTCCACTAATATTGTCTCATTGATAAGGGCTAATAGATTTGACGAGGGCTCGTAGATAAATTCAGGTGCGAAGCAGCTCGACTAAGAAGGAGAGGAGAGGCATTTCTCTAAGAAAAGAAGAGAAAACGAGTCCTTCGCAAATTCTTTGCGCCTAACGGAGGGAGTGCAACGAAAGAATTCCACTAATATTGTCCTTTTGACCTCTGAAATATGGAGAAAGAAAAAGCTCCAGATGATCAAAGCATTTGAGAAGAATTTGAGACTCGACTGCTCCGAAGGAGTCTGAAATCCATATTAACCTGTGGAATATACTCAACTCAAAAGGAGGTTATGAAATAACTCGACTCCCACGGGGCGGTTCGAAGAAAGTCGACTGATAAGGAGTCAATGAATAAAGACTCATTTCATAAGAAGGCGAAAGGACTGAATTATAATAAAAGAAGGAGCCCTTGATTTTCTATTTATATGGATTTCTTTCGTTGCACTCCTGAAAATATTTGAAATCAGTCGTTTCGCTTTCTTTATTCATCTTTGACCCTCTCCTCTCCTTATCAGTCGAGTTTCTTCGAACCTTACTATTTGGAGAGCTATTTCATAACCTCCGGACGACTCCAAATAGAGGTTCGAAGAAAGTCGACTAAGAAGGAGTCAATTCAGAAGGGCGTAGCTTATGTAAAGGTTCGACGAAGGAGCCTCAATGAATAAAGACTCAATCAAAAAGAAAGTCAAAGCGACTGAGTGCTGGAGCCGTCCATTAGTTCCGAACTTGGCTCCGCTCATCTTCCGTAGTTTCATCTATTATTCTCTTATTGATCTCTCTTGTAATGCTTTCTACTATTTGATTTGGAGGAATTGAATTTTGATGCTTCCGAACGACCTTGATTAAAAAACGATGCTTCCTTGGCCGTGTAGAACATGGATTAGCATTATTTCATTCCTACAAGCGATCCCCCCATCCAGGATTGGAAGAAGTGCTATATGAGGACTTCGAGATCAAATAGAATATATTTCTTTCGAGACCTCGTGAGCCACTTATTTCTCCGAAACAAGAGAGAAAAGTGATTTTCCTCCTTTTTCCCCAATAAGTCGACGGCCTGACACCATTGGGATACTTCTTTGAAACTAGAGTACATATAGGATACACCGGTGCTAAAACCTTTTCTCAAGATATCTTCCAAACTGTTGGGGTCCTTGCTCCGTATGTTCTTCCCCCGGTGTGAAACCAGTTGGTTCCGTAGTTTGAGAATTCTACTGATCCCAAGTACTCCATCTCCATCATTGCATATGGGAATATAGAAAGTCAAGAAGAAAAGGCATGACCAGAAGAATTGTGTGAAATAAGTCAATTTATCCAGTTGAGGCATTCTTTCTTTTTCTCAATCCAATTCCCTCCAGACAGAAATCCTTCCTGTACGAGTAGTGAAGAACTATAGAGAGCAGTGGTTGGTTGTTGACCAACGGAAAGCATGGGAGAAAGAAAGATGCTGGCAAGGAAGCATCAAAATTCAATGATGAATAGTGGTCTCATTGATAAGGACATATGAACCTGTCCAAAAACAAAGGTCCAGATGAATATGGATATAAACAAGTCCTTCGGACGGGTCAAATTATTTGAGATTCAGAAGTCCCATGAAATTAGTTGCACTCCTTCAAATTTCAAGGATAAGGACCACACAAATTCTTTGCGCCTCGCAAATTCTTTCCGCCTCTCCTTCTTAGTCGAGCTGCTTCGCACCGCTCCGTGGGAGTCTCAACTCCTAACCGCTCCTTTTCTTTCTCCTTCTTAGTCGAGCTGCTTCGCACCTTGAAGGTGAATATGGATTTCTGACTCGTCCTACGTAGCTTAATTAGGCCTATTAAAAGGCGAACTTTCAGTCGCTTCTCTCCTTTCAGTCGAGCCCTCATCTGGACCTTTGTTTTTGGACGGAGGTCCGACCGCTAAGTGGGAATATGTAGGATGAAAGTAGCGGCATAATAATAGAATATGATCTTCCAAACCTACTAGAAAGTCTCCCACTACGCTAAAGGAATCAAAAACGGAATAAGAAGAAGAAGTTCAAGGTTTGAATTTCAAGGATAGGATCAAAGAATTTGAGAGGAATCAGAGGGCTCGACTGAAAGGAGAGAAGAAAGAGACAAAAGAAAAGAGCTCCTTCTACGGTACGGGCTCCGCGGAGTTTTCTTGAATTGGTAGTTTGAAAGAAAGGAAGAAGGCAATTATAAGGCGCAAAGAGCGAATATGGATTTCTTTTAGCGCAAATTCTTTGCTCAAGAAAAAGGAGGTTATGAAATAACTCGACTCCCACGGGGCGAAGAAAGTCGACTGATAAGGAGTCAATGAATAAAGACTCATTTCATAAAGCGAAAGGACTGATTTCAAATATTTTCAGGAGTGCAACGAAAGAAATCCATATAAAGAATAACCTCCGGACGACTCCCAGTTCGAAGAAAGTCGACTAAGAAGGAGTCAATGAAGAAGGGCGTAGCTTATGTAAAGGTTCGACGAAGGAGCCTCAATGAATAAAGACTCATTGATAAAGGCGCAAAGAATTTGCGACTGGTCCGGAGTCCGAAGGACTCAGAAATCCATATTAACCTAGGCAAGGAGCAAAGAATTTGCCATTGATAAGGAGCAAAGAATTTGCGAAATGGAAAGCGACAGCTTTTATGGAATTTCATGAGTCCTTCGTCTATTAATCGTCGGGCTCCTTCACAGTCGCTTCGCTTCGCGCGTCCTCTTTAGTTTCATTCTACTCCTCCGGATTTGAGAGTCCTTCGCAAATTCTTTGGTCCTAACCCGCAAATGCTTTGCGCCTCTCCTGTAAGTCGAGCCGCTTTCGCTCTCATTGATAAGGAGATCAAATCAGTGGAATAAAAAACAAGTCCTATAAAATGGAAAGCCTATTTAGTGGATAAGTCACCTGGACCTTTGAAATTCAACCAGTGAGGACTCTGAAATCTACCATATTCACAAGTCCCGCAACAAGAGATTAATATGGTAGAATAAACAAGTTGCACTCCTTCAAGCCTTTGAATAGGGATAAGGACTTTCGCTTTCATTCAACTCCTACTCCGCCTCTCCTGTAAGTCGAGCCGCTTTCGCCCCTCTCTTTATTCAACTCAACTCCTCGCAACCCTTGTTCATTGATTCAGATGAATATGGATTCAATTAAGGGTCCGTCCGTAGGTTATGAAATAACAATTAAGCTACCACGGACCGGTGAAAAGAATTTGAAAGCGAAGTCCTGATCCCTGAACTATTTTCAGGAGTGCATTATGTTTATATGGATTTCTTTCGTTGCACTCCTATTAGATTCAGTCGTTTCGCCTCAAATTCTTTGACCCTCTCCTCTATTATATTATTTGGAGAGCTATTTCATAATACCACTCCTTCTTTTATGATAATTCAGTCGTTTCGCTTTCTTTATTCATCTTTGACCCTCTCCTCTCCTTATCAGTCGAGTTTCTTCGAACCTTACTATTTGGAGAGCTTCAAATACAAATAAAGGGCTCCTTCAAATATTATAATACAGTCGTTTCGCCTCAAATTCTTTGACCCTCTCCTTACTATTTGGAGAGCTATTTCATAATGCACTCCTATTAATATTATAATACAGTCGTTTCGCCTCAAATTCTTTGACCCTCTCCTTCCTTATTTTGAGAGCTATTGAATAATACCACTCCTATTAGATTCAGTCGTTTCGCTTCTCCCCTCTCCTCTATTTTGAGTCGAGCTATTTCTGAAAATAAAGGGCTCCTTCACAGTCGTTTCGCCTCAAATTCTTTGACCCTCTCCTTCCTTATTTGGAGAGCTATTGAATAATACCACTCCTTAAATAATACAGTCGTTTCGCTTCTCCCCTCTCCTTCCTTATTTGGAGAGCTATTTCATAATGCACTCCTTAACAGTCGTTTCGCTTCGCGCCTCCGGACGACTCAAAACAAAAGAAAAGGATCAAAGAATTATCGAAGAATTTGAGAGCGAAACTCATTATCTCCTTTTTATGATTTGAGAAATCCATATTAATTAATTAGGCTTCGCAAATTCTTTGCTCCTAACGGAGGTCTCGACTGAAAGGAGAGAAGCGACTGAATTTCAAATCAGTTCCATTAACAAGTCCTCCTATCAAATCAGTTCCATTAACGGATAAGGTGAATATGGATTTCAGACGACTGAGGCGCAATGAAATATGCGAGGAGTTGAGAGGTTATGAAATAACTCGACTGAAAGGAGAGGTTCAAAGAATTTGAATGAAAGCGAAGTCCTGATCCCTGAACTATTTTCAGGAGCCTCAATGAACAAGGGCGACTGAAAGTTCGCCTTTTAATAGGTCCGACTATCCACTGAAAGTAGAAAAAGTCAAAAGTCTATCCGTCTCATTGATAAGGACATATGAACCTGTTCCATGAATGAGTCCGACCGCCCCGTGGGAATATGGCCGGATTCAAGGACGGGGACCCATTTGATCCACTAAAGAAAAGATGGAACTCTTTCTTATGGCTCCGCGCAGTCCGAATGGAATCAAAAGAAAAAGGAATCTGACAACAACATCGATCAGTCTCATTGATAAGGACATATGAACTTTTCTTCTCTCTTTCTTTATTGAAAGCTCAACTCCTACTCCGCCTCTATCTGAATTTAGGTCTCGCTATTTCATAACCTCCGCGGAGGTCCGGAGGACTCATGAAATTCCACTAACCCGGTTTGAATATGGATTTCTCAAATTCTTTGAGCCTTTGAAGGATAATGACTTTCGCTCTCACTCAAATTCTTCTCAAATTCTTTGATCCTTTATGTTTGGAGTCGTCCGGAGGTTATGAAATAGCGAGACTGGTCCGGAGGACAATAAAGAGATAAAGATTCATGAAAAAGATGTAAAAATTAGACAATTCTCGTTATTTATATAGATGATAAAAAGTCCTATTTTGCTTGAAAAAAGTAGTTTAATTAATTGCAACTGGATGCATTGTCCTAGGACAGGTAAAAGAAATTCAGATTGAGAACTTCATCTTAATATGGATAGTCCTACGGAGAAATCCTCCGGACGGATAAAGAGAGGAGAAAGAAAGTCTTTAGTTTCAGGCTGTCCGCTACGCTTTCGCTCCTCTCCTTTCAGTCGAGCCGCTTTCGCTCCTTATTCAAGTTCCAGGCAACAAAAGAAAGGCAGGGACCACAAACTAGAACTCTCATCAAACTATGTGAATTTCTTTGATAGGCTTTCTTCTTTCATTGCGTTTTCCCGTCTTTTTTCTTGCATTTTCTTAGTTTTTCTCATCTTTCTATTTAACGAAAATAGAGAAATTTTTACATCTTTTTCATGAAAAGTTGCTTCTTCCCTATGTCAAAACCTAGCTTTTTGTTCATTTTCGCTAAGGATTACAAGGTCGTTGATTACAAAAATTCATAATCAGTCGACTTTCTTCGAACCCTATTCTTTGTTTTGAGTCTCGTTATTTCATAACCTCCGGACGACCATAGGGAGAGGGTCAAAGAATATTGAGTAGGCATAGGTTCAATGTAATATGAGAAGACTGTTAAGGAGCGCAAAATCAATGAACAAGGAAAGACTACCGCAAGGTGAGAGCCGGAGGTAAGGCGCGGAGCGAAGCGACTCTTAAGGAGCGCGACGTAGGAGTGAAGAAGAGCGCAAATTCACGAGTCCTTCAGACGGCAACTCATATTGCATTGAGCCTCCGGAGGCCTCCTACGCTATGCGAAGCCAAGCGAGAACCGGAGGCAAGGCGCGGAGCTACTTAAGAGGAGCGCAAATAAGACGACTAAAAAAAAAAGGTCTTGATGCTTTAGTTTACAAGATCATTACTTTGATTAGCATGGGGAGGCAGAACCTACTTGAACCTACTACGCGGAACCTACTCAAACTCATATTGCATTGAGCCTTCGTCCTTGCGCTCCTTAACTTAAGAGTCGCTTCGCTTCGCGCCTACGCCATAGGCTAAGAATAAGTTGCCGTAGGTTGTCTTAGAATAGGTTGAATGAGCAATTTCACTATAAATCAAAGAAAAAGTCAAATCATAAATGAAGAAAACCGTAGCTTGGTGCCTTCTCGTAGGTTCTCGCTCTTTATTCCTTTGATTTTCTGCTTTTTGCCGGTTGGGGTTAAGAAAGAGATGAAGAACTCACAGATCGAGAGACTTCGCTTTGTCTACCTAGATAGAAAGAAGCTAGTTCAAATACTATCCGTTGACCGGCTTCGCAGGCACCTCTATTAGGTCCACTCGAGGCCTCGCACTTTGGGCGTCCGGTCTTTCTTTTCGGATCTTGTCTTTCATGTTGAAGGGGAATATCGAGAGACAAAGCTCAAACTACCGATATTCTGAGTGATGAACTTATGTAATTTAGAAATTGAGAATATGACTTTCTATCTTTCTTCTTTTCATTCTGAATTGGGAATATTTCATCTTTGCTTTGTGATTTCATTCTCTCTTTCCTCATGGATCACTTTCCAAAACATCGAATGAAAGAAAGAGCATACCGATATCGATCCGATCGAAGAAGAGCAAGAGAGAGAGGAAGAAAGCCATACGCGCAGCAGCGAACAAGAACAAAGAGCTGTCTATTAAGCTACGGAGGACCTGGGCGCAGCTTCAAAGAAGAAGGGATACCGATCCTTTTGACTGATTTATTCCACTTAAGTGAAGCTCGAAGCAGGCAGCTGAGTGAGGGAGGTCATAGAATGAATAAGAAGAAAAGGAGATTCTTTACCATTTTCTGATTTAGATATAGATAGACTCTTACAAAGATCAGCATCGTAGGCGCGAAGCAGAAACTACGGAGGACGAGTTTCTTATTCCACTAAGCCTGAGAAGAAGAAAGAAGGACTCAAGAGGAGGGGCGAAGCCAAACGACTTTAAAGAGTGCAGAGCGCAACTAAGAAAACCGGTTTGAGAGTCCTACGGAGAAATCCTCCGGTTTCAGACTCCCCCGTAGTAGGAGTCTGATTCCGTGCCGCCTAGAATGCAACTCCTTCTCCGCCTCTTCATTGAAGTCTTTGAAAAGAAGAAAAACCTCTTTTTTCTGGTTTTTTCGCTTCGCCCCGATCCTTACGGCGTAGTAGGAGTTCTTATTCCTTGCCTCTGCACTCCTTCCCTTCGTCTTCTCTGTCTCGCAGTTCCACTCAAGACCAAGGGCTTTCGTACTGATTTTAGGCCATAAATCAAAGATAGGGGTCTCGCTCAATTACTCTTGTTCTACAGCTATACGCTCTCTCTATTCTAACCGCTACGCGTGGAAGGGGAGACTATTTCTTTTCATCTTTGGCGTCCTCTAATGAATGGCACAAGAGAGATGAACCTCTTATTCAACTACGACTTCTGACTCAGACTCAAGAGCCACAGCCGTCTCTTTCTGAGGCTTCTCTCGGGCTAACTTCTCACTTCTTTCAGTGACTCATGAAACTGAAGCTTCTTCTTAGTTCGATCTCTTTCTCTGAAAGATATTCCCTATTCCCTAGCATTCTGGTCTGGCAACTTCATTCCTCTCCAGCTTGACTTTAGATCTTCCTATCCGCTAAGGAAAGAAGCTACTAATCCGACTAAGTCAGGTCTCGCGGACTCTTAGTTTCCCATGGCTACCTTCTTCTTAGAGGAAGACCTCTCCCTACATCAGATAACCCGAGAAAAGAGCTCCTTCGCCTATACTAAGTTGACTGAGGCTCCTTTCTTCCAGTCTCGCTTCCTAAACTCATTCTTCATCCTTATCATTCCCCTTCATCCTCTTTATGTGACTCATTGTGTGACCTTTCCCCTTGTTCATTGAGGCGGTAAGATGAATGAAAGACTGATTTTCTTTTCATCTTGACACGTAGAGAAATAGTAAAAAAACAGGCTTGAAGATCAGATTATGGGACATGTATGGACCAGGAATCATCTATTTATTTGCCTTAGTAAGGCATGAAATGCCCTACCGATCAACTTCAGAGGCATACTCAGCTACTTCAACTGCTACTGGGACGAGGGATTCTGCCTCCCGATGATCAGAGATCTCGCTTCTGGCCAAGCCAAATATTCCTTGAAAGAGTTTTCCTGTGAGTTGAAGGAATGAAATGATAAGGAAAGAACTCTTTTTATAGTATAGTTCGCGCGGAGTCTTGACTCAGTTTAGGCTGAGGCTTCCAGCTATTCAGGAAATGTAGGATGAGAATAGTCAAGATGAAAGAACTTCCAAGTCTTCCTCAACAGGAGGAACTGCAAGGAGAGCATCTGAAAGAGATGTGACCTTGCCCGAGTCAACTAACTCTGCTGGCCTAGCCTCTTCTGGGGTTCTCCTTCACAGGTTTTTTAGGTCATATCTTTGGGGCAGGTGAGATCTGATTCTTTTTCTGAGAAAAGCTCTTCTTTCATTATAGATTATTAGTATGAGTAGATGGGGAAAGCCTCTGGAGGTCTGGCCTCCTTTCTTGTCTTGCTAATCCATTTCCGGACTGGATGCCTATATGCCTTTCATATTATCTTCACGGCCTACCTTTCTTTAAAGAGGGATGTAGGATTGGATGAAATAGCGAGACTTAGATAATTAGATAAGAAGAGAGTGCGCGCTGGGCTTTTGACTTCGCCCTGCCTGCTTTCTGATTTTAGATATATATATTTCTGGGTTCAGACTCTTATGTAGTGCCTAGGTCTTTTTCATAGTCTTCGTCATCATCGACACCGATACATTGCTTACATTGGTTTTGGATAATCTTGAGAAATCGTTCAAATCCATACATTGGTTTTGGATAGTTTGAGAAAGAATTAATAAAGAAGATACATTGCTTTCTGATAATCTTTCGTCTTAATATTGTTTTTGATAATCTTGAGAAAGAATTAATATGATACATTGATTTTTGCTGAATATTCTTTTCGAAAGTCTTTCGTCATCCTTAAGTTCATTAATACTCCGATACATTTCTTTTGGATAATCTTTCGTCTACGATACCTTTGTTTTTGTATCTTTCTTTTCGAAAGTCTTGAGAAAATCTTAATATTGTTTTTGAGAGTCTTTCGTCATCATTAAGTTCGTTCAAATCCATACGATACATTTCTTTTTTCTAGTCTTGAGAAAGAATGAAGATTGTTTTTTTATCTTTCTTTTTTCTAGTCTTGATAAAGAATGAAGATTGGCTTCTTAAGATTTGATATAGTATTCGTCATCATGAACATCGCATCTTAATATTCTTCATAGTCTGATTAATCATTAATACCTTTTTCTTGTTTTCATTTGGATAGTTTTTCTAAAGCAAGAAAAAGAGAGTAGGGGGACCACTACTGCCGAGAAAGATCCCTTTCAAGACCGGGATTCCAAGACGGATCCCTCGCCTAATCCGGCCTAACCTTCTTCTTGGTCGTAAAAAGACTGGTTCTTCAGCCTTACGGACCCCCTCTAATCTAAGTGGAGGAGTTCTTATCTACCGGTCTCCTTCTATCTGCGATCCTCCTTATTCTTCTGACTGCATTCCTATGTCTTTACTGGAATCAGATCTCCCGCCCCGCTAGAACTCGATAAAGTGGCTTTCCTCCTTTCCCGCGCATGCACTCGGCCTATGCCGACGAGGTACCGCCGCACTCCGTAATGGACGTCTTTTCCTTCTTGATTCATATCCTTTTGTCTCAGGATGAAAGAGAAGGGGGGCCCTCTTATCCTCCGTCTAGGCTTATACACCTTGGATTTCGTACTTCAGCCTTATGCGCTCAAGCGACCAACCTAAGCGTAGGCTTGGGCTCCAAGGGAGAAGGCCGTTGACTTGCAGCATTTCCAAAGAGAAAGGTTCGAAGAGAGAGGCGGAGCAAGATAAAGGAGAGGAATTTGATAGACGCCCACTAGACGGAGTCCTTTATTCATTCAGCCAAAATTTGCTCAACCGATAGGGAAGAGGAATTGCCCTGTGATTTGAGGACTAGGCGAGACCTCTTAGCAAAGAAGGCTTTGGAACTCCTTCTACCACCACCCCGCGGGATGATCTCTCTCATTATCTCTTTCATAAGATAGACCCCGAAGTCCATAATAAGATCGATTAAGATATAAGGAAGAATATCGGGCGAAGGCAAAGAAAAGATAATATTGTTAAGGGGTTGACGATTCTTTTTTATCTGATCTTTTTCATATAAAACCTACCTTCTCGGACTCCGCTGAACTCATTCTAATTCCTCTTACTGACTCAACTGGGAATTGAGAATAGAGCTCCGACCCTAACCCTAGAATTCTGAGTTCGCCCTCCTTCCCCTACGATCCCGATCGGCTGCTCCGCACCCTAGTTCGCGCCTTTCCCCGAACCCGAGAAAAGAGAGTTTATTATGGGTTCTTTTCCCGGGGTAGAAGGGAAGGAATGAAAGAAGGTTGAACTTCCTATTCTCCTTGCTTAGAGAATTCCCTGATTCATTCAATACCCCTTCATAATCGTATCCATGATAATCGAGAGTGATAGCGCTAGGGCTAAGCGAGTCGACTGATTTCTTAACTTGACTCCTTGCTTCCTTCCCCGCCTCAAGAGCAGACTTCTCCTGAGAATGACTCTTTATCTTCCGTCTCGGTCGACTGATAAGGGCTACGTGGGAGTCTCTTTGACCACCCTACTTCAGGTGAGGCTTTCAGTCTCGGAGATCCCCTCCTTTTTTTTCTTGATTCTCGTTCATGAAGTGACCTTTACCTCTCCTGATAATGGGGATGATAGAGTGAATTCTTCTTTCTTCATATACTATATTCTAAAGAATATACTGGAATAAGAAGAACTGCCACAGCCTACTTCCGATTCTACTCCTAGCCCCCCGAGCCAACTCAGCTGCCTCCAGCAAGGGCCCTTGATTCCGATTCAGGGGACCCAACTAAATCAGGTCTAGCTTGGATGGAGATTTATGAGAGTCTAGTGGTATCCTTTAGCGATTCATCGGCGAAAGCTTAGCCATCCTTTTTTTTTCAAGGACGGATCCCTCTTTCTTTGAGTTACTCATTCAACTCCTAAGCCGAGTCAAGACGGTCAAGTAGCTTAAGGCTTCTAACCGATCCTTCATATTCAGATATTCAGTCGAAGTCAATGAAATCTCTTCGAGTCGAGGGCTTTCCTTTCCTCTCACTCGGACTCTCTTCCCCGAT
>NW_026124718.1:20000-22500 GCF_025177605.1 Cucumis melo | reverse complement strand
TATCAATAATTATGATTTTACGTATGGACAATTCCTCAATATCTTGTTCATTCGCAACAAAATATTTTCTTTGTGCGGCGGTAAAAAAAAACATGCTTTTTTGGAGAGAGATACTATTTCACCAATCGAGTCACAGGTATCTAACATATTCATACCTAACGATTTTCCACAAAGTGGTGACGAAAGGTATAACTTGTACAAATCTTTCCATTTTCCAATTCGATCCGATCCATTCGTTCGTCGAGCTATTTACTCGATCGCAGACATTTCTGGAACACCTCTAACAGAGGGACAAATAGTCAATTTTGAAAGAACTTATTGTCAACCTCTTTCAGATATGAATCTATCTGATTCAGAGGGGAAGAACTTGCATCAGTATCTCAATTTCAATTCAAACATGGGTTTGATTCACACTCCATGTTCTGAGAAATATTTACCATCCGAAAAGAGGAAAAAACGGAGTCTTTGTCTAAAGAAATGCCTTGAGAAAGGGCAGATGTATAGAACCTTTCAACGAGATAGTGCTTTTTCAACTCTCTCAAAATGGAATCTATTCCAAACATATATGCCATGGTTCCTTACTTCGACAGGGTACAAATATCTAAATTTGCTATTTTTAGATACTTTTTCAGACCTATTGCCGATACTAAGTAGCATCCAAAAATTTGTATACATTTTTCATGATATATATGATCCATGCATAATATCATGGCGAATTCTTCAGAGAAAATTGTGTCTTCTACAATGGAATCTGATAAGTGAGATTTCGAGTAAGTGTTTACCTAATCTTCTTCTGTCCGAAGAAATGATTCATCGAAATAATGAGTCACCATCGATATCGACACATCTGAGATGGCCAAATGTTCGGGAGTTCCTCTATTCAATCCTTTTCCTTCTTCTTATTGCTGTATATCTCGTTCGTACACATCTTCTCTTTGTTTCTCGAGCCTATAGTGAGTTACAGACAGAGTTCGAAAAGGTCAAATCTTTGATGATTCCATCATACATGATTGAGTTGCGAAAACTTCTGGATAGGTATCCCAGGAATTCTTTCTGGTTAAAGAATCTCTTTCTAGTTGCTCTGGAACAATTAGGAGATTCTCTAGAAGAAATATGGGGTTCTGCTTCTGGTGGCAACATGCTATGGGGTGGCGGTCCCGCTTATGGGGTCAAATCAATACGTTCGAAGAAGAAAGATTGGAATATCAATCTCATCGATCTCATAAGTATCATACCAAATCCCATCAATCGAATCGCTTTTTCGAGAAATACGAGACATCTAAGTCATACAAGTAAAGAGATATATTCATTGATAAGAAAAAATGTGAACGGTGATTGGATTGATGAGAAAATCCAATCCTGGGTCTCGAACAGTGATTCGATTGATGATAAAGAAAGAGAATTCTTGATTCAGTTCTCCACCTTAACGACAGAAAAAAGGATTGATCAAATTCTATTGAGTCTGACTCATAGTGATCATTTATCAAAGAATGACTCTGGTTATCAAATGATTGAACAACCGGGAGTAATTTACTTACGATACTTAGTTGACATTCATAAAAAGTATCTAATGAATTATGAGTTCAATACATCCTGTTTAGCAGAAAGACGGACATTCCTTGCTCATTATCAGACAATCACTTATTCACAAACCTCGTGTGGGGCTAATAGTTTTCATTTCCCATCTCATGGAAAACCCTTTTCGCTCCGCTTATTAGCCCTCCCCCCCTCTAGGGGTATTTTAGTGATAGGTTCTATAGGAACTGGACGATCCTATTTGGTCAAATACCTAGCGACAAACTCCTATCTTCCTTTCGTTACAGTATTTCTGAACAAGTTGCTGGATAAGAAGCCTAAGGGTTTTCTTATTGATGATAGTGACGATATTGATGATAGTGACGATATTGATGATAGTGGCGATATTGATGATAGTGACGATATCGACCGTGACCTTGATACGGAGCTGGAGCTTCTAACTATGATGAATGCGCTAACTAAGGATATGATGCTGGAAATAGACCGATTTTATATCACCCTTCAATTCGAATTAGCAAAAGCAATGTCTCCTTGCATAATATGGATTCCAAACATTCATAATCTGTATGTGACTGAGTCGAATTACTTATCCCTTGGTCTATTAGTGAACTATCTCTCCAGGGATTTTGAAAGATGTTCCACTACAAATATTCTTGTTATTGCTTCGACCCATATTCCCCAAAAAGTGGATCCCGCTCTAATAGCTCCGAATAAATTGAATACATGCATTAAAATACGAAGGCTTCTTATTCCACAACAACGAAAGCACTTTTTCACTCTTTCATATACTAGGGGATTTCGCTTGGAAAAGAAAATGTTCCATACTAATGGATTCGGTTCCATAACCATGGGTTCCAATGTACGAGATCTTGTAGCACTTACCAATGAGGCCCTATCGATTAGTATTACGCAGAAGAAATCAATTATAGACACTAATATAATTCAATCTGCTCTTCATAGACAA
>NW_026124717.1:32500-40000 GCF_025177605.1 Cucumis melo | reverse complement strand
AATAGAGCGCCTACTCTGCATAGATTAGGCATCCAGGCCTTCCAACCTATTTTAGTGGAAGGACGTGCTATTTGTTTACATCCATTAGTTTGTAAGGGATTCAATGCAGACTTTGATGGGGATCAAATGGCTGTTCATGTACCTTTATCTTTGGAGGCTCAAGCAGAGGCGCGTTTACTTATGTTTTCTCATATGAATCTCCTGTCTTCAGCTATTGGGGATCCCATTTCTGTACCAACTCAAGATATGCTTATTGGACTCTATGTATTAACGAGCGGGAATCGCCGAGGTATTTGTGCAAATCGGTATAATCCATCTAATCGCAAAAATCATAAAAATGCAAAAATTTACAATAATAACTATAAATATACGAAAGAACCCTTTTTTTGTAATTCCTATGATGCAATTGGAGCTTATCGCCAGAAAAGGATCAATTTAGATAGTCCTTTGTGGCTCCGATGGCGACTAGATCAACGCGTTATTGCTTCAAGAGAAGCCCCTATCGAAGTTCACTATGAATCTTTGGGTACCCATCATGAGATTTATGGGTACTATCTAATAGTAAAAAGTATAAAAAAAGAAATTCTTTGTATATACATTCGAACCACTGTTGGTCATATTTCTCTTTATCGAGAAATCGAAGAGGCTATACAAGGATTTTGCCGGGCCTGCTCATATGGTACCTAATCCTCTGGTATCTCACTCAGCTAAGTAATTATATGACACCGGTATGAATTTTGTTCTCTCCGGTTCAACTAGGACCATAGGTCCTGAATTTCTACGCGAATCAAGATCGAGAAAAGGAAGTTTTCTAATCATTAACTCAAACCTATTGTCGAACCCCACTCAGCGTAATATGGAGGTACTTATGGCGGAACGGGCCGATCTGGTCTTTCACAATAAAGTGATAGATGGAACTGCCATTAAACGACTTATTAGCAGATTAATAGATCACTTCGGAATGGCATATACATCACACATCCTGGATCAACTAAAGACTCTGGGGTTCCAGCAGGCCACTGCTACATCCATTTCATTAGGAATTGATGATCTTTTAACAATCCCTTCTAAGGGATGGCTAGTCCAAGATGCTGAACAACAAAGTTTGATTTTGGAAAAACACCATCATTATGGAAACGTACACGCAGTAGAAAAATTACGCCAGTCCATTGAGATATGGTATGCTACAAGTGAATATTTGCGACAAGAAATGAATCCTAATTTTAGGATGACTGACCCTTTTAATCCAGTCCATATAATGTCTTTTTCGGGAGCTCGAGGAAATGCATCTCAAGTACACCAATTAGTAGGTATGAGAGGATTAATGTCAGATCCACAAGGACAAATGATTGATTTACCCATTCAAAGCAATTTACGTGAGGGGCTGTCCTTAACGGAATATATAATTTCTTGCTACGGAGCGCGGAAAGGAGTTGTGGATACTGCTGTACGAACATCGGATGCTGGATATCTTACACGTAGACTTGTTGAAGTAGTTCAACACATTGTTGTACGTAGAACCGATTGTGGAACCATCCGAGGGATTTTAGTGAGTCCTGGAAATAGGATGATTCCGGAAAGAATTTTTATCCAAACATTAATTGGTCGTGTATTAGCGGACGATATATATATGGGCCCGCGATGCATTGGTGTTCGAAATCAAGATATTGGTATTGGACTTATTAATCGATTCATAACCTTTCAAACCCAACCAATATCTATTCGGACTCCCTTTACTTGTAGGAGTACATCTTGGATCTGCCGATTATGTTATGGACGAAGTCCTACTCACGGGGACCTGGTAGAATTGGGAGAAGCCGTAGGTATTATTGCGGGTCAATCTATTGGAGAACCGGGTACTCAACTAACATTAAGAACTTTTCATACCGGCGGAGTATTCACAGGGGGGACTGCAGAACATATACGAGCTTCTTCTAATGGCAAAATCAAATTCAATGAGAATTTGGTTCATCCCACACGTACACGCCATGGGCATCCTGCTTTTTTATGTTATATAGACTTGTATGTAACTATTGAGAGTGAGGATATTATACATAACGTCACTATTCCACCAAAAAGTTTACTTTTAGTTCAAAATGATCAATATGTAGAATCAGAACAAGTGATTGCTGAGATTCGCGCGGGAACATACACTCTTAATTTAAAAGAGAGAGTTCGAAAACATATTTATTCTGACTCAGAGGGAGAAATGCATTGGAGTACCGACGTGTACCATGCACCCGAATTTACATATAGTAATGTCCATCTCTTACCAAAAACAAGTCATTTATGGATATTATCAGGAGGTTCGTGCGGATGCAGTGTAGTCCCTTTTTCACTCTACAAGGATCAAGATCAAATTAACGTTCATTCTCTTTGTGTCGAAAGAAGATATATTTCTAGCCTTTCAGTAAATAATGATAAAGTGGGACAAAAATTTTATGGTCCGGATCTCTCTGGTAAAAACGAAAGCGGAATTCCTGATTATTCAGAACTTAATCCAATCCTATGTACGGGTCAATCTAATCTCACATATCCTGCTATTTTCCACGGTAATTCTGATTTATTGGCAAAGAGGCGAAGAAATGGATTCATCATTCAATTTGAATCACTTCAAGAACGAGAAAAAGAACTACGACCCCCTTCCGGTATTTCGATTGAAATACCCATAAATGGTCTTTTTCGTAGAAATAGTATTCTTGCTTTTTTCGATGATCCTCAATACAGAAGAAATAGTTCAGGAATTACTAAATATGGGACTATAGGGGTGCATTCAATCCTCAAAAAAGAGGATTTGATTGAGTATCGAGGAGTCAAAGACTTTAAGCCAAAATACCAAATGCAAATGAAAGTGGATCGATTTTTTTTCATTCCCGAGGAAGTGCATATTTTACCAGAATCTTCTTCCATAATGGTACGGAACAATAGTATCATTGGAGTAGCTACACGACTAACTTTAAGTATAAGAAGCCGAGTAGGTGGATTGGTCCGAGTGGAGAAAAAAAAAAAAAGGATTGAACTCAAAATATTTTCTGGAGATATACATTTTCCTGGAGAGATGGATAAGATATCCCGACACAATGGCATCTTGATACCACCAGAAAGAGTAAAAAAAAATTCTAAGAAATCAAAAAAATCGAAAAATTGGATTTATGTCCAGTGGATCACACCTACCAAGAAAAAGTATTTTGTTTTTGTTCGACCTGTAATCATATATGAACTAGCCGACGGTATCAATTTAGTAAAACTTTTCCCACAGGATCTATTGCAAGAAAGGGATAATCTGGAGCTTAGAGTTGTCAATTATATACTTTATGGAAATGGAAAACCAATTCGGGGAATTTCTGGCACAAGCATTCAATTAGTTCGGACTTGTTTATTGTTGAATTGGGACCGAGACAAAAAAAGCTCTTCTATCGAAGACGCGCGCGCTTCCTTTGTTGAAGTAAGTACAAATGGTCTGGTTCGAAATTTCCTACGAATAGACTTAGGGAAATCCGATACTGCGTATATGAGAAAAAGGAAAGATCCGTCAGGTTCAGGATTGATCTTTAATAATGAGTCAGATCGCACGAATATCAATCCATTTTTTTCTATTTATTCCAAGACAAGGGTTCCACAATCTCCGAGTCAAAATCAAGGAACTATTCGTACGTTGTTCAATAGAAATAAGGAACGCCAATCTTTGATAATTTTGTCAGCATCGAATTGTTTGCAAATGGATCTATTCAACGATGTAAAAGATTATAATGTCATAAAAGAATCAAGTAAAAAGGATCCTCTAATTTCAATTAGGAATTCGTTAGGACCTTTAGGGGCGGCCCCTCAAATTGTGAATTTTTATTCATTTTATGACTTAATAACTCATAATCCGATCTCCCTAACTAAATATTTGCAACTTGACAATTTAAAACAGACTTTTCAAGTACTTAAATATTATTTAATGGATGAAAACGGGGGGATTTTCAATTCCGATCCATGCAGTAACATCGTTTTCAATACATTTAATTTGAATTGGCATTTTCTGCATCATAATTATCACAATAATTATTGTGAAGAAACACCTACAAGAACAAGAATTAGTCTTGGACATTTTTTTTTTGAAAATGTATGTATAGCCAAAAATAGACCACACCTAAAATCGGGTCAAATTATAATTGTTGAAGTTGATTCTGTAGTAATAAGATTAGCTAAGCCTTATTTGGCCACTTCAGGAGCAACTGTTCATCGCCATTATGGCGAAATGCTTTACGAAGGAGATACTTTAGTTACATTTATATATGAAAAATCACGATCTGGTGATATAACGCAGGGTCTTCCAAAAGTCGAACAAGTATTAGAAGTGCGTTCGATTGATTCAATATCGATGAGCCTAGAAAAGAGAATTGAGGGTTGGAACGAGCGTATAACAAGAATTCTTGGAATTCCTTGGGGATTTTTGATTGGTTCTGAACTAACGATAGTGCAAAGTCGTATCTCTTTGGTTAATAAGATCCAAAAGGTTTATCGATCCCAGGGGGTGGTGAATCCATAATAGACATATCGAAATTATTGTACGTCAAATAACATCAAAAGTCTTGGTTTCAGAAGATGGAATGTCTAATGTTTTTTCACCTGGAGAACTCATTGGGTTGTTACGAGCGGAACGAACAGGGCGTGCTTTGGAAGAAGCGATCTGTTACCGAGCCGTATTATTGGGAATAACGAAAGCATCTCTAAATACTCAAAGTTTCATATCGGAAGCAAGTTTTCAAGAAACTGCTCGAGTTTTAGCAAAAGCCGCCCTCCGAGGTCGTATCGATTGGTTGAGAGGTTTGAAAGAGAACGTTGTTCTAGGAGGAATGATACCAGTTGGTACCGGATTCAGAGAATTAGCGCACCGTTCGAGGCAACATAACAATATTCCTTTAGAACCCCCCCCAAAAAAAATTTTCGAGGGGGAAATGAGAGATATTTTGTTCCACCACAAAGAATTATTTGATTTTTTCATTTCAACGAATTTACATGATACATCAGAACAAGCATTTCTAGGATTTAATGATTCATAAAAGTGGAGTCATCCTGTTAACTAGCCGCGTTAATTTGGTAATAAGATAATAACGAATAGAAAAAAATTAATGGCTTGGATTGTGTATCAACAGTCAATCCCCGGTCGAGGTAGAGGATAAGGTTCCATGGGAACAATTATTTATTTCTATTTCAGCTCGTCTCTTTTTTTAAGAAAAAAAAGCGAGGAAGTGGGGGGAGAAATGACAAGAAGATATTGGAACATCCATTTGGGAGAGATGATGGAGGCAGGAGTTCATTTTGGTCATGGTACTAGGAAATGGAATCCTAGAATGGCACCTTATATCTCTGCAAAACGTAAAGGTATTCATATTATAAATCTTACTCAAACTGCTCGTTTTTTATCAGAAGCTTGTGATTTAGTTTTTGATGCAGCAACTAGGGGCAAACAATTCTTAATTGTTGGTACCAAAAATAAAGCAGCGGATTCAGTAGCCCGGGCTGCAACAAGGACTCGGTGTCATTATGTTAATAAAAAATGGCTCGGGGGGATGTTAACAAATTGGTCTACTACAGAAACGAGACTTCATAAGTTCAGGGACTTGAGAACGGAACAAAAGACGGGGGGACTCAACCGTCTTCCGAAAAGGGATGCCGCTATGTTGAAGAGACAATTATCTCACTTGCAAACATATCTGGGCGGGATTAAATATATGACGGGGTTACCCGATATTGTAATAATCGTTGATCAACAAGAAGAATATCGGGCTCTTCAAGAATGTATCACGTTGGGAATTCCAACTATTTGTTTAATTGATACAAATTGTGACCCCGATCTCGCAGATATTTCGATTCCAGCGAATGATGATGCTATAGCTTCAATCCGATTAATTCTTAACAAATTAGTATTTGCAATTTCGGAGGGTCGTTCTAGCTCTATACGAAATTCTTGATTAATAATAAGATAAATCAATTTTGGGGGGAACTCCATAGATTTCGGGAATTGGTTACTATTCCCGAATCGCACAAAAGAGATAAAAAAAACTAGGGATATTGTAATGTAATAAATTGGTATCAAAAATAGACAACTCAAGGCAAGTAAAAAAAAAGACAGTCGAATCAAAATAATTTGTTTTACAGTTCTATTTCTTTCAGAGGGCAATATGAATATTCTATTATGTTCTATCAACACACAAAAAGGGTTATACGATATATCTGGTGTGGAAGTCGGCCAACACTTGTATTGGCAAATAGGAGGTTTCCAAGTCCATGCCCAAGTACTTATTACTTCTTGGGTTGTAATTGCTATCTTATTAGGTTCAGCCATTATAGCTGTTCGTAATCCACAAACCATTCCTACTGACGGTCAGAATTTCTTCGAATATGTCCTTGAATTCATTCGAGACGTGAGCAAAACTCAGATTGGCGAAGAATATGGTCCATGGGTTCCCTTTATTGGAACTATGTTTCTATTTATTTTTGTTTCGAATTGGTCAGGAGCTCTTTTACCTTGGAAAATCATACAGTTACCTCACGGAGAGTTAGCCGCACCCACAAATGATATAAATACTACTGTTGCTTTAGCTTTACTCACATCAGTAGCATATTTTTATGCGGGTCTTAGCAAAAAAGGATTAAGTTATTTCGGTAAATACATTCAACCAACTCCAATCCTTTTACCCATTAACATCTTAGAAGATTTCACAAAACCCTTATCACTTAGTTTTCGACTTTTCGGAAATATATTAGCTGATGAATTAGTAGTTGTTGTTCTTGTTTCTTTAGTACCTTTAGTAGTTCCTATACCTGTTATGTTCCTTGGATTATTTACAAGTGGTATTCAAGCTCTTATTTTTGCAACTTTAGCTGCAGCTTATATAGGCGAATCCATGGAGGGTCATCATTGATTAGTTTTCTAAATACTCTTTTTTTTAGCTTAGACCAAGGCAATGTATACATGGCTCAAGATAATCTACTTAGGGAACATAAATATACAAATAATCAAAAAATAAGGAAGGTATATACTATCTAGGGAGTAAGACTAGAAAGATTATACGATATTCGGGAATTAAAAAAAAAGGAAAGAGATCTAAAAGATCTTTTTCCTCTCAACGATTGAACAAAAAAAAATTACATGAACTTAGATTAATAAAATATTGATATTTCTATGCAAGGATTTGGACTAATGAATTCGTTCATTTAGATTGATTGTCTCCATGTGGGATAATTCTAAAAAGAAAGGGTTTCCAAAAAACGAGAAAAAAGGATTGGGTAGGGTAGAGTAGAGGAGAGTGGAGTCAACTAGATGTATTGAATCGAATTGCTATAAGACAACCCTTGTGGATATTTCGAAGAATGATTCTCAAATTCGATGGAATCCAAGATATGAATAATTGGTTTACGTTAGGTAAGAAACACATGTATATGTTATATTAGATATTAACTAGTTATATAGGAACTAAAGATATATCTAATCCGCCCTACTACTGTGAA
>NW_026124717.1:20000-27500 GCF_025177605.1 Cucumis melo | reverse complement strand
AGGAAAAGTATTTTGTTTCCGCCGAGCTAAAAAAAACGATGTCGACGTCTCTAGTAAACCAAAGACATTGTTTAATAGCTATTTTGTTTTGCTTCAATCTCCCTTATACAAAGAAAAAATTGAAGATTTAGTTACGATTAGAAAAAATTCCACCTTTATCCATGGATCCCTTATTCCTTCAATTGGAAGTATTGATCCAATTCAATAAAATTATGTTTCGTAATTTCATGATCCAATTTTTTCAATTTAGAACATATTTTTGGATACAAATCACGAGAATTTTTATTTTTCCTCGAATCTTTCATCGAGAGGTAAAGGATTAAATCCTTTTAAGAAATAAAGTTTTTGATCGGAATATTAATCAACCCGAAGGATCCCTTAACTATTAAGGGATTAATAGAACGAATCGCACTTTTACCACTAAACTATATCCGCTACAATGCAATTATTGTATATAAATGGACCTTTTGTCGAAGACGAAAATAAGTCGTATTAATAAGTAATAAAAAGATCGGATCAGAAAATAATCATGAAAATTTGAGCGTTGACGTATTTTCATCAGGGCCACTAATGAGATTAGGAAAAGAGGACTCGTTTTAATTAACTAATTAACAAGTTTTTTTATTCTAGTAAAGTACTAAAAAATAATAATAAGAAATCGAACCTTGATTCTATATCATCTTTTTCTGTATCATAGGAATTGAAATAATAAATCTTCTTAGGATTCTTGTTGTTTCTATTTTTTTTTTTTTCAAAAACATTTTCAAATCAAATAAATAATTTGATCTACGATTTATTGGAACAAAAAAAGCCCGGCTAGGTACTGACCAGGCCAGGCCGTGGAACTAAAAATAAAAAGAAAAGGGCTTTTATAAACTAAAAAAGGTACTTTCTTTTTATTTATAAATATTTTTATGAATCTTTAATATATTGGTATTATTTATATATTAGGATTGAAGATATCTCTTCTTTTGAGCCCTTATCTAATGAAATCTAATTTATCTAAATGGAATTCCTAATAAAAAAAAGTTTTTATCGATTTGATAGATATCCATCGATATATCTAGATAATTATCTATATCAATATAATGAAATTATATATCTATAAAGGGGTAGATAAAGATAATAAAGAGAGATAAAGAAGGGCTTTTTTCAAGCCTTTATTTTCTATTTTTTATACAATGTATCATAGTAATTATCCTTTTTCAATTTGGGGAGAGATGGCTGAGTGGACTAAAGCGTCGGATTGCTAATCCGTTGTACGATTTTTTTGTACCGAGGGTTCGAATCCCTCTCTTTCCGTTTCTGTCAATTACTTGGTATTTTTTTATAGTTGAGGAAAGATGTGGAATAGATAAAATGTTAAGAACATTTCAAAATCAAGCAAGGAAAAAAAATCTGATTTTGTTATTCTTCACGCCCCGGATTACGTCCCGGGTCATTAGATAGGAATCCGAAAATGAAGAGAGAAACAAAGAATATTACTACTGTATAAACAAATAGTTTGAGAGTAAGCATTACACAATCTCCAAGATCATTTTTTTTTTTAAGAGAATAGATTCTCTATTTTAATCTGGTTTGACACCAAGAAATGCAGTGAAGTTATTTCTATAAATAGGAAAAAATTTTAAGAGTTGAGTCCTTGATTACTCAAAATTGGATTTCATACCCACAATTCTATATTGTGGGGGACTCGAAGAGGGTCGTTCAAAGGAAAAAAGTAAGAATAAGAAAATGAGAGTGATCCAGATTTATCATAGCTATAGAATAATTTCAATATTGGATTCAACTTAAAGCTTCAGACTGTATGTACAACTTATCTGATCTTATAACTAGTTAGAATCTTTTTTTTTTTTTTTCTAGTAAATCATGAATTTGTCTCGGACAGTATTAAAAATATTATCGAAAGCTTACAGCAGCTTGCCAAACAAAAGCTAATAGAAAAAAGAATAGAGGTATTACTGGCATAACATCTACTATTGGATTCAAAAAAGCGTAGGCCTCGGGCAATTTGGCGACGAAAAAACTACTTGAATAAAGGAAAGAATTAAGACAGATACCGATGAAACTTAAGATATTAAGCATAACAATTTTTTTTTCTTTGTTCTTGAAGATAATTGTATTTCTTTTGATTTGATTGAGTTATTAATCCCCTATTATTGCTATGATATAAGGGATAAGGGAAAAATTAATAACATAAAGTAGGTCAAAAAACCTTTCTTTGATTTGAACTCAGCCAATCAAAAATCCTTCAATTCTCAAATAAAACGAGAATAGAAGAAATCCTACTTTCATACAATATCTTAATGGAATTATATGTAATGATCAATAAATTGAGTTTAATTGGATCTATAAACGTATCAAAATCTGAGCAACAATCTAATTTATTCTATAAATATTTGTACTGGAATTGACGACTAAGCACTACCAATATTATGTGTTTATTAGTGTTGAATATAAATGGGGCGTGGCCAAGTGGTAAGGCAACGGGTTTTGGTCCCGCTATTCGGAGGTTCGAATCCTTCCGTCCCAGAGTATGCGTATTATTATTATATATAATAATAGTATATTATAAGATATATGGAAAAATATTCGATATCAGACTATAGATTGCCGTTTTAAACAACCTTATGCTTAAGAGTCTAAATATAGATCGAATGTGATTGTTCTTTATTATTTTCTTATAATGATGCATTTCAGAAATGCGAAAGCCTCTATTATTCTCTATCTCTTAAATGGTTTGTGAAACCCGAGTATTTTTTTTCTGTGGATTTCTGAATTATAAACACGAAGGTCTTGTGTTTTTGGCACTAATGGAATTGAATTAATGGTCTTAAGAAACTTAAGACCTATTTAGGGTTTAGGGTACTAAATTTTAGAGTCAAATAAAAAAAAATAGGTAGGAACAATCGTTTACTCTAGATCTGTTTGACTTTCGCCTTATACAAGATAGTCTAGCACCTCCGAAACTAGTCCAGTCCCCCGTAGGATCCTTTTTTTATTTATGATGCATCTACTCGATCTAATTGGGGGTAGATAGGAGTTAATCCATAACGGAAGATATCAATTTGAATATCTGCCCGAATCTGATTAACAAAGAATCAAGTTACATATGTAACATATTATGTATTTCTTTTCACCTCATTTTTTCGTATGTTTGTCTGTAATGAATAATTGTAAATCCAAGTAACAATTCATACATCTTTTTCACTTTATTTTAAGGAAAGATTATTGAGTCTCTTAAGTTAAATAAACTAGGCAGAAAATGCTGATATGTATGTATTGTTATTATCTATTTTTATCGTTTTATTTCTTTTTTTTTTTTTTATTTTAGATCTATCTAATTGATGGGTTAATCCCGAATATACATTTATTTATCATAATCAAATGTAATAAATCCTTTACAAAAATTTATTCAAATAATATTATAATATAATATTTAGGTAGTAAATTTTCAATCAAGTAAATCTTTTTAATTATTTCTTATGAGTCCTTGGTACTCGAAGAAGTGTTAAACTCGTGAATCCATTCTATGAAGAAATTGAAAAATGGAGATTCTTAATTATTCGTAATTAATTATTTCTTAATTGATTTTATAGAAATTTCAAAAAATCTCTCTCTATCTAGAAAATATCTATATATAGAGAAATAAATATTGCACTCATACAAAAAAATGTTATTGATACAATATATACAATAAAATATGGGTTTCAATAAATTGAAGTATTGCTAAGACTTTTTCAAAAACTACCCATGTCATAAGAGTATAGATTACTATGGACCAACTAACCCAATGACTATACATGATTCCATAAATGAATCAATTACATACCAGTTCCAAGAAATTAGAGGTTATGGTAAAACTTCGTTTAAAACGATGTGGTAGAAAGCAACGTGCGACTTGAAGGACATGATCCACTGTGGATTCTTACACCCACCATTTTATATTATATAGGAATGAAGATGCTCTTGACTCGACATAGTTTGTTCGGTTGCACTCGAGCTCTTTTTTTTTTTTAGGGTTTTTGATGTAAATAGTACATGATGGAGCTCGAGTAGAAAGTATTGATTCATTTATCAAGGGCAGAGATCTAGGGTTAGTGTCAATCAATAAGTTAAAACTACTTCGTAAGTATAGGTTCGGTATACAAATCGAAAGGATCCAATTCGAACAAGTTTCAAATTCAAACATCAAATTGGATTAAAAGTGTATCACACGAGAATCCATTATTTATATGATTCTTTGATAAAAAGGAAATCAAAAAAAATGGTATGTTGCTACCATTTTGAAACGATTAAAGATCACCGAAGTAATGTCTAAACCCAATGATTCAAGGAAAGGATAAAGGATCCCGGAACAAGTAAAAATCTTTTTCAATTGTCTCAATAACTAAACTAGATCAGAATGAAGAATCGAAATAGATTCTAACGGAGACAGGCAAAAATAAAGAGGTTAGAGACCGCTCAATAAATGAAATGCTTAAGCTTAAGGGTTTTTTTCCTTTGCGTGAGAGTTATCCAACTTGAGTTATGGGGATAAGAATGAGTTTTTTTTTTCAAAAGAAAAACAAAAGAATAAGAAAAAAATTTTTAAATCATAGTCTAATTGATTTAATAATCTATAGATCTATTTGACATTAATTAGAATTCTATACATAACTTTGAATTTCCTCGAGCCGTACGAGGAGAAAACTTCTTATACGGTTCTGGGGGGGGTACTTAAAATTTACATCTATCCCAATGAGCCGTTTATCGAATCATTGCAATTGATGTTCGATGCCGAAGAGAAGGAAGAGATCTTCGTAAAGTGGGTTTTTATGATCCGATAAAGAATCAAACCTATTTAAATGTTCCTGCTATTCTATATTTCCTTGAAAAGGGTGCTCAACCTACAGGAACTGTTCATGATATTTTAAAGAAGGCAGGTGTTTTTACGGAACTTCACCTTAATCAATAACCGAAATTCCATTTTTATTAATGAAATAAAAAAACGAGGGTGTGATAACTTAACTTGTATATAGCTTTGACTAACCTTTTCTTTAGTATTTCCCCCTCTCTCTTGTTTCTATTCATACTATACACTTATTACCTTAAAATTGCGTCTTCGCTAATGAAAAAATCGATTTTTATTTTATTGATATAAATTGATCTAAGATGAATAGAAAAAAAATATATCGGGTTTATTCAATCCACAAACCCGATATATTTTTTTCTACTTCTTCCTTAATTTCTTCTTTCGCCTACATCTTTTATGTCTATCTATGTTGATTATCTCTATAGTGCCAATCTAAGTACGTAGTTTTTTTTAATTCTTTTCTATTATTTTAATAGAATTTATTATTATTAGAATATTTTCTCTTATTCTATTTTGTTAACTTTATCTAGTTAAATATAGTTATTCAACTCAAATTGTTATTTCCATTTGTTTTTTATTCATTTATAATTCTTTTGTTTTGTCCATTATAGGCGTTTTTCATTATTCACATTAATATTGACAACAGTGTATCAAACAAATATAATCCGATTGTGTATAAATGAAGCTAGTTATCTCCCTTTCATGACCCTTGCTTTTCACGCACATGATGGTCTCATTGTATTTTTTGTGATACAAAAAATTACTTTTGTGTAAGTGATATAAGAAGTTTTTTTTATTGCAATATTTTGATTACGTCATCTAATTTCATTTCTTTTGTTATTTTGATTCCGATTGTATCTACACAGAAAAATTTTTCATATTTTGGGGTTGCTAACTCAATGGTAGAGTACTCGGCTTTTAAGTGCGGCTAGCATCTTTTACACATTTCTATGAAGTAACAGATTCGTCCATACTATCGGTAGAGTTTGTAAGACCGCGACTGATCCTGAAAGGAATGAATGGAAAAAGCAGCATGTCGTATTAATGGAAAATTCTAGTAATATTTTTACCTTACTAGATTAGGCCAAACTTGTTTGAATTCTTGATGCGGAAAAAAAAAGTAAAGTCGGGTCGAATGAATAAATGGATAGGGCACTATGCTCCAATTATAGAGAAATAAAAAGTAACGGGCTTATGTTCTTAATTTGAATGATTCGCCGATCTAATTAGACGTTAAAACTATATTAGTGCTTGATGCGGGAAGGACTTTTCTTATGAGTGAGTTATCCATTTTTTTCTAAGTCCTAACTATTAGTTACTCTACGTTATGAGGTAGAGGGGAATGTGTAGAAGAAGCAGTATATTGATAAAGAGTTTTTTTCCAAAATCAAAAGAGCGATTGGGTTGAAAAAATAAAGGATTTCTAACCATCTTTTTTATCCTAAAATAGAAACCAATTAGATGACAAAAGAAAAGAGAGGATAGAGAGTCCGTTGATAAGTCTTACCTATTTACGAGGTATCTATTATTATTCTTTATTTTACTGTAATACCTTGTTTTGACTGTATCGCACTATGTATCATTTGATAACCCAATAAATCCCATTATCGTATCCCCAGTTCAAATGAAATTTTAAATGGCGGAATTTAAAGGATATTTAGAACTTGAGAAATCTCGGCAACGTGACTTCCTATACCCACTTATCTTTCGGGAGTATATTTACGCATTTTCTCATGATCATTTTTTAAATGGATCCATTTTGTTGGAAAATTCTGGTTATGACAAAAAATCCAGTTTACTAATGGTAAAACATTTAATTACTCGAATGTATCACCAGAATCATTTTTTTTTTTTGTCGACTAATTATTATAACAAAAATCCTTTTTGTGGGTACAATAACAATTTGTATTCTCAAATGTTATCAGAAGGGTTTGCAGTCATTGTGGAAATTCCATTTTCCCTACGATTAGTATCTTCCTTAAAAGAAGAAGAAATCGCAAAATCTTATAATTTACGATCAAGTCATTCAATATTTCCTTTTTTAGAGGATAAATTCCCACATTTAAATTATGTGTCAGATGTATTAATACCCTATCCCCTCCATCTGGAAATTTTAGTTCAAATCCTTCGCTCCTGGGTGAAAGATGCCTCTTCTTTTCATTTATTACGGTTCTTTTTTCACGAGTATTGTAATTTGAATAGTCTTAGTACTTCAAAAAAATTGATTTCTTTTTTTTCAAAAAGAAATCGAAGATTAGTCTTGTTCCTATACAATTCTTATGTATGTGAATACGAATCCATTTTCCTTTTTCTACGTAACCAATCTTCTCATATACGATTAACTTCTTATAGGGGCTTTTTTGAGCGAATATATTTCTATGGAAAAATCGAACATCTTGTCAAAGTGTTTGCTAATTATTTTTCGGCTATCTTACGGATCTTCAAGGATCCTTTGATACATTATGTTAGATATCAAGCAAAATCTATTCTGGTTTCAAAAGATACGCCACTTCTTATTAATAAGTGGAAATATTACTTTGTCAATTTATGGCAATGTCATTTTTATGTGTGGTCACAACCAGAAAGGATCTATATAAACCAATTATCCAAGCGTTCTCTTGACTTTTTGGGCTATATTTCAAGTG
>NW_026124717.1:10000-12500 GCF_025177605.1 Cucumis melo | reverse complement strand
GATTGACTCATTCCATACTAGAAATAATCGCAGGAAATCCTTTGATAACACGGATTCCTATTTCTCAATGATATCCCACGATCAAGACAATTGGCTAAATCCCGTGAAACCATTTCATAGAAGTTCATTGATATCTTCTTTTTATAAAGCAACTCGACTTCGATTCTTGAATAATCCACATCACTTCTGCTTCTATTGTAACAAAAGATTCCCTTTTTATGTGGATTATGTGGAAAAGGCCCGTATCAATAATTATGATTTTACGTATGGACAATTCCTCAATATCTTGTTCATTCGCAACAAAATATTTTCTTTGTGCGGCGGTAAAAAAAAACATGCTTTTTTGGAGAGAGATACTATTTCACCAATCGAGTCACAGGTATCTAACATATTCATACCTAACGATTTTCCACAAAGTGGTGACGAAAGGTATAACTTGTACAAATCTTTCCATTTTCCAATTCGATCCGATCCATTCGTTCGTCGAGCTATTTACTCGATCGCAGACATTTCTGGAACACCTCTAACAGAGGGACAAATAGTCAATTTTGAAAGAACTTATTGTCAACCTCTTTCAGATATGAATCTATCTGATTCAGAGGGGAAGAACTTGCATCAGTATCTCAATTTCAATTCAAACATGGGTTTGATTCACACTCCATGTTCTGAGAAATATTTACCATCCGAAAAGAGGAAAAAACGGAGTCTTTGTCTAAAGAAATGCCTTGAGAAAGGGCAGATGTATAGAACCTTTCAACGAGATAGTGCTTTTTCAACTCTCTCAAAATGGAATCTATTCCAAACATATATGCCATGGTTCCTTACTTCGACAGGGTACAAATATCTAAATTTGCTATTTTTAGATACTTTTTCAGACCTATTGCCGATACTAAGTAGCATCCAAAAATTTGTATACATTTTTCATGATATATATGATCCATGCATAATATCATGGCGAATTCTTCAGAGAAAATTGTGTCTTCTACAATGGAATCTGATAAGTGAGATTTCGAGTAAGTGTTTACCTAATCTTCTTCTGTCCGAAGAAATGATTCATCGAAATAATGAGTCACCATCGATATCGACACATCTGAGATGGCCAAATGTTCGGGAGTTCCTCTATTCAATCCTTTTCCTTCTTCTTATTGCTGTATATCTCGTTCGTACACATCTTCTCTTTGTTTCTCGAGCCTATAGTGAGTTACAGACAGAGTTCGAAAAGGTCAAATCTTTGATGATTCCATCATACATGATTGAGTTGCGAAAACTTCTGGATAGGTATCCCAGGAATTCTTTCTGGTTAAAGAATCTCTTTCTAGTTGCTCTGGAACAATTAGGAGATTCTCTAGAAGAAATATGGGGTTCTGCTTCTGGTGGCAACATGCTATGGGGTGGCGGTCCCGCTTATGGGGTCAAATCAATACGTTCGAAGAAGAAAGATTGGAATATCAATCTCATCGATCTCATAAGTATCATACCAAATCCCATCAATCGAATCGCTTTTTCGAGAAATACGAGACATCTAAGTCATACAAGTAAAGAGATATATTCATTGATAAGAAAAAATGTGAACGGTGATTGGATTGATGAGAAAATCCAATCCTGGGTCTCGAACAGTGATTCGATTGATGATAAAGAAAGAGAATTCTTGATTCAGTTCTCCACCTTAACGACAGAAAAAAGGATTGATCAAATTCTATTGAGTCTGACTCATAGTGATCATTTATCAAAGAATGACTCTGGTTATCAAATGATTGAACAACCGGGAGTAATTTACTTACGATACTTAGTTGACATTCATAAAAAGTATCTAATGAATTATGAGTTCAATACATCCTGTTTAGCAGAAAGACGGACATTCCTTGCTCATTATCAGACAATCACTTATTCACAAACCTCGTGTGGGGCTAATAGTTTTCATTTCCCATCTCATGGAAAACCCTTTTCGCTCCGCTTATTAGCCCTCCCCCCCTCTAGGGGTATTTTAGTGATAGGTTCTATAGGAACTGGACGATCCTATTTGGTCAAATACCTAGCGACAAACTCCTATCTTCCTTTCGTTACAGTATTTCTGAACAAGTTGCTGGATAAGAAGCCTAAGGGTTTTCTTATTGATGATAGTGACGATATTGATGATAGTGACGATATTGATGATAGTGGCGATATTGATGATAGTGACGATATCGACCGTGACCTTGATACGGAGCTGGAGCTTCTAACTATGATGAATGCGCTAACTAAGGATATGATGCTGGAAATAGACCGATTTTATATCACCCTTCAATTCGAATTAGCAAAAGCAATGTCTCCTTGCATAATATGGATTCCAAACATTCATAATCTGTATGTGACTGAGTCGAATTACTTATCCCTTGGTCTATTAGTGAACTATCTCTCCAGGGATTTTGAAAGATGTTCCACTACAAATATTCTTGTTATTGCTTCGACCCATATTCCCCAAAAAGTGGATCCCGCTCTAATAGCTCCGAATAAATTGAAT
>NW_026124716.1:22500-25025 GCF_025177605.1 Cucumis melo | reverse complement strand
AAGCACGTAATATGTGGGTGGCTACCCCGAGGTACTATCTTATTATGAGGTAGTATATTATTATGCGTAGTATCTCATTGGACAACCACTATGTCTATGTTCTTTCGTGTTGAAAGTATGGATCCACTTAAAAACTTATAATCCGAACTCTTTTTTTTTTTACTTTTCAAAATAAAAGAAAAAAAGTTTTGCAGAACGATCTATAAAATAAACCAAAAACAATACAGTTTTATTTTTCAATTAGTAGTACTTCTAGAGTCCACTTCTTCCCCATACTACGAGGGAAAGAGAAAATGTAAAGACTACCATTAAAGCAGCCCAAGCGAGACTTACCATATCCATGTGAATTATGTCCCCTATCTCTATGAATATAAAAGAATTATTCCATTATTGCTCACTAATAATTATTATTCACTAATAATAGTGGAATCACTAGCGCATAGTCAAAAAGAGATTCGGGCACAACACCATTGATGAAACAATACAAAAAATCGAATTATCCCAAGTTATTATATGATTTCTAGTATAATCGAAAAAATTCAGTACAAATAAATAAAAGAGGCAGAAAAACTCTTGGAAGTATCAAAAGAATGTTAGTAACATGTAGGAATAATAAGACCTAGTCTTTCTTTTGTTGTCCTGCATTTCATTACATTAAGTAAAAAGTCTCAAAATAGAGAATCAAGATAGTATCTATCACATAACCCTACTATTATTCCTTTCTCATTTGATCTAATCTTTACTGTCCCCCCGATTGTTTCATAGAGACAATCGGAAGATGGGATGGCCTATTACATGCGTGGTTAGAGCTTATCGAAAAGAAATAAGTTCTTTTTTTAAGATTAAAATAAAAAAAAAAGCCAATTATTCATTCAATATAATATTGATTGAATGCTCGAGTACTCAGATACTTTCATGAGTCCGTATATCAAGTATCTTCCTCCTTTCCGTAAGGAAAAATGAAATTATATTCCCTAATTCAAGACCCAATGAGTAGACACTACATTAGTAGTCGAAGGGCTATCATCTCAAGATTTAACGATTATTTTTCATTACTCTACTAAATTCTGGAAACGAAACCTATACGCAAGGATTTATAACATTTTAGAGAACCCCAACGATGCTTAGAATCAAGCAAATCTAAAGATGCTTTTCTTCTAAAAAAAATGATAAAGTTATATCAGCAAAACAGAAGAGGGTATTTTGATTCTTTTGTTTGTTGCTGAGGCGACACCCGGATTTGAACTGGGGAAAAAGGGATTTGCAGTCCCCCGCCTTACCGCTCGGCCATGCCGCCAAAACGATACAAAATATTGGATTGGCTCTATCTCTTAGATAGATAGTATCTTACAACACACAATATCTAAAACGAAAAACCGCAAAACTTTGCTTTTTCTATTGAAAAAAAAATGTGGATTTTCATTCACAAAAGCAAAAAATCAGGACAAATGGGAACCGTTAACTTTAACTATTGACTGTGAATTCATAAATGATTCTTGGATTGAAATTGCAAATTCGGTTTCCCTAATGATATAAGAAAACAATCCAAAAATGGATACCTTACCTAAATAAATAAAAATTGATAGATAACTAATCATTACTAATCCATCCGTATTGATTCGTTTCCATAACCATAAAAAAATCCTTATTAATGACAATTTTAATAGCGATTATGAGTATATGTAAACCCCAGAACATAAACGATTACTATTATCTAAATCTAATATCTTATATATATATAAGATGTTTATAGGAAATGTTCGGAATTCTGTTTTTAGAATTTTTTTTTCATTATCATTAAATAGAAAATATAAATTTTTGATAGAGTACGACATGTGATGTTCCCCATAGAACTGTAATAAAGGAGGCGATATATATAACTAACTATATATATATATCTGCACATGTTTATTAATAAATACAAGTCCTTATACATACTTCAATCGCATTCTACGAATTCTACTAAAAAAAATATAGGTATAGGTAAAATATCTCTCTTCTATGCGAATTTTTTTTAACAGTGAAATCTACGAAAAAGTTCCATGTTGTTAAATAAAAAAAATTCTATATTGTTTCTTCAGATCAAATCCCGAATCTATTTATAGTACCCAATCCGATTGGAATATCATAATAATGGTAGAAATTGACTCACTTTTGTTTTGATATAGATATTTTATACAAAACTCCATAATTCTAAATAGAATTTACCAATTCATTTGTAGTTGTTGCAAATTCCAATTTAATTTGAGTATCAAAGTCTCTTTATTCCTACGTTCATATGTATTTCATGCATTACATCTATTACACCTATGAAGTTAGGTAAAATTTCATGTGATTCAGTAAACATAATATAAATTCCATCATTGCTAGATCGATCCATTTTAAGCAAATAATGGGATTTTTTTTATAAATGGGAAATAAATAAAATGCTTGGGGGTGGAAATGAGAGAATGTCTACAATACCTGCGTTTAATCAGATACAATTTGAAGGGTTTTGTAGGTTCATTGATCATGGCTTAACAGAA
>NW_026124716.1:10000-17500 GCF_025177605.1 Cucumis melo | reverse complement strand
GAAGGCAAAGAGGGAAGATTTCGGGAGACTCTGCTTGGCAAACGGGTCGATTATTCAGGACGTTCTGTGATTGTTGTAGGGCCTTCACTTTCATTACATCGATGTGGATTGCCTCGCGAAATCGCAATAGAGCTTTTCCAGACATTTTTAATTCGTGGTCTAATTCGACAACATTTTGCTTCGAACATAGGAGTTGCTAAGAGTAAAATTCGGGAAAAAGAACCCATTGTATGGGAAATACTTCAGGAAGTTATGCAGGGGCATCCCGTATTGCTAAATAGAGCGCCTACTCTGCATAGATTAGGCATCCAGGCCTTCCAACCTATTTTAGTGGAAGGACGTGCTATTTGTTTACATCCATTAGTTTGTAAGGGATTCAATGCAGACTTTGATGGGGATCAAATGGCTGTTCATGTACCTTTATCTTTGGAGGCTCAAGCAGAGGCGCGTTTACTTATGTTTTCTCATATGAATCTCCTGTCTTCAGCTATTGGGGATCCCATTTCTGTACCAACTCAAGATATGCTTATTGGACTCTATGTATTAACGAGCGGGAATCGCCGAGGTATTTGTGCAAATCGGTATAATCCATCTAATCGCAAAAATCATAAAAATGCAAAAATTTACAATAATAACTATAAATATACGAAAGAACCCTTTTTTTGTAATTCCTATGATGCAATTGGAGCTTATCGCCAGAAAAGGATCAATTTAGATAGTCCTTTGTGGCTCCGATGGCGACTAGATCAACGCGTTATTGCTTCAAGAGAAGCCCCTATCGAAGTTCACTATGAATCTTTGGGTACCCATCATGAGATTTATGGGTACTATCTAATAGTAAAAAGTATAAAAAAAGAAATTCTTTGTATATACATTCGAACCACTGTTGGTCATATTTCTCTTTATCGAGAAATCGAAGAGGCTATACAAGGATTTTGCCGGGCCTGCTCATATGGTACCTAATCCTCTGGTATCTCACTCAGCTAAGTAATTATATGACACCGGTATGAATTTTGTTCTCTCCGGTTCAACTAGGACCATAGGTCCTGAATTTCTACGCGAATCAAGATCGAGAAAAGGAAGTTTTCTAATCATTAACTCAAACCTATTGTCGAACCCCACTCAGCGTAATATGGAGGTACTTATGGCGGAACGGGCCGATCTGGTCTTTCACAATAAAGTGATAGATGGAACTGCCATTAAACGACTTATTAGCAGATTAATAGATCACTTCGGAATGGCATATACATCACACATCCTGGATCAACTAAAGACTCTGGGGTTCCAGCAGGCCACTGCTACATCCATTTCATTAGGAATTGATGATCTTTTAACAATCCCTTCTAAGGGATGGCTAGTCCAAGATGCTGAACAACAAAGTTTGATTTTGGAAAAACACCATCATTATGGAAACGTACACGCAGTAGAAAAATTACGCCAGTCCATTGAGATATGGTATGCTACAAGTGAATATTTGCGACAAGAAATGAATCCTAATTTTAGGATGACTGACCCTTTTAATCCAGTCCATAATGTCTTTTTCGGGAGCTCGAGGAAATGCATCTCAAGTACACCAATTAGTAGGTATGAGAGGATTAATGTCAGATCCACAAGGACAAATGATTGATTTACCCATTCAAAGCAATTTACGTGAGGGGCTGTCCTTAACGGAATATATAATTTCTTGCTACGGAGCGCGGAAAGGAGTTGTGGATACTGCTGTACGAACATCGGATGCTGGATATCTTACACGTAGACTTGTTGAAGTAGTTCAACACATTGTTGTACGTAGAACCGATTGTGGAACCATCCGAGGGATTTTAGTGAGTCCTGGAAATAGGATGATTCCGGAAAGAATTTTTATCCAAACATTAATTGGTCGTGTATTAGCGGACGATATATATATGGGCCCGCGATGCATTGGTGTTCGAAATCAAGATATTGGTATTGGACTTATTAATCGATTCATAACCTTTCAAACCCAACCAATATCTATTCGGACTCCCTTTACTTGTAGGAGTACATCTTGGATCTGCCGATTATGTTATGGACGAAGTCCTACTCACGGGGACCTGGTAGAATTGGGAGAAGCCGTAGGTATTATTGCGGGTCAATCTATTGGAGAACCGGGTACTCAACTAACATTAAGAACTTTTCATACCGGCGGAGTATTCACAGGGGGGACTGCAGAACATATACGAGCTTCTTCTAATGGCAAAATCAAATTCAATGAGAATTTGGTTCATCCCACACGTACACGCCATGGGCATCCTGCTTTTTTATGTTATATAGACTTGTATGTAACTATTGAGAGTGAGGATATTATACATAACGTCACTATTCCACCAAAAAGTTTACTTTTAGTTCAAAATGATCAATATGTAGAATCAGAACAAGTGATTGCTGAGATTCGCGCGGGAACATACACTCTTAATTTAAAAGAGAGAGTTCGAAAACATATTTATTCTGACTCAGAGGGAGAAATGCATTGGAGTACCGACGTGTACCATGCACCCGAATTTACATATAGTAATGTCCATCTCTTACCAAAAACAAGTCATTTATGGATATTATCAGGAGGTTCGTGCGGATGCAGTGTAGTCCCTTTTTCACTCTACAAGGATCAAGATCAAATTAACGTTCATTCTCTTTGTGTCGAAAGAAGATATATTTCTAGCCTTTCAGTAAATAATGATAAAGTGGGACAAAAATTTTATGGTCCGGATCTCTCTGGTAAAAACGAAAGCGGAATTCCTGATTATTCAGAACTTAATCCAATCCTATGTACGGGTCAATCTAATCTCACATATCCTGCTATTTTCCACGGTAATTCTGATTTATTGGCAAAGAGGCGAAGAAATGGATTCATCATTCAATTTGAATCACTTCAAGAACGAGAAAAAGAACTACGACCCCCTTCCGGTATTTCGATTGAAATACCCATAAATGGTCTTTTTCGTAGAAATAGTATTCTTGCTTTTTTCGATGATCCTCAATACAGAAGAAATAGTTCAGGAATTACTAAATATGGGACTATAGGGGTGCATTCAATCCTCAAAAAAGAGGATTTGATTGAGTATCGAGGAGTCAAAGACTTTAAGCCAAAATACCAAATGCAAATGAAAGTGGATCGATTTTTTTTCATTCCCGAGGAAGTGCATATTTTACCAGAATCTTCTTCCATAATGGTACGGAACAATAGTATCATTGGAGTAGCTACACGACTAACTTTAAGTATAAGAAGCCGAGTAGGTGGATTGGTCCGAGTGGAGAAAAAAAAAAAAAGGATTGAACTCAAAATATTTTCTGGAGATATACATTTTCCTGGAGAGATGGATAAGATATCCCGACACAATGGCATCTTGATACCACCAGAAAGAGTAAAAAAAAATTCTAAGAAATCAAAAAAATCGAAAAATTGGATTTATGTCCAGTGGATCACACCTACCAAGAAAAAGTATTTTGTTTTTGTTCGACCTGTAATCATATATGAACTAGCCGACGGTATCAATTTAGTAAAACTTTTCCCACAGGATCTATTGCAAGAAAGGGATAATCTGGAGCTTAGAGTTGTCAATTATATACTTTATGGAAATGGAAAACCAATTCGGGGAATTTCTGGCACAAGCATTCAATTAGTTCGGACTTGTTTATTGTTGAATTGGGACCGAGACAAAAAAAGCTCTTCTATCGAAGACGCGCGCGCTTCCTTTGTTGAAGTAAGTACAAATGGTCTGGTTCGAAATTTCCTACGAATAGACTTAGGGAAATCCGATACTGCGTATATGAGAAAAAGGAAAGATCCGTCAGGTTCAGGATTGATCTTTAATAATGAGTCAGATCGCACGAATATCAATCCATTTTTTTCTATTTATTCCAAGACAAGGGTTCCACAATCTCCGAGTCAAAATCAAGGAACTATTCGTACGTTGTTCAATAGAAATAAGGAACGCCAATCTTTGATAATTTTGTCAGCATCGAATTGTTTGCAAATGGATCTATTCAACGATGTAAAAGATTATAATGTCATAAAAGAATCAAGTAAAAAGGATCCTCTAATTTCAATTAGGAATTCGTTAGGACCTTTAGGGGCGGCCCCTCAAATTGTGAATTTTTATTCATTTTATGACTTAATAACTCATAATCCGATCTCCCTAACTAAATATTTGCAACTTGACAATTTAAAACAGACTTTTCAAGTACTTAAATATTATTTAATGGATGAAAACGGGGGGATTTTCAATTCCGATCCATGCAGTAACATCGTTTTCAATACATTTAATTTGAATTGGCATTTTCTGCATCATAATTATCACAATAATTATTGTGAAGAAACACCTACAAGAACAAGAATTAGTCTTGGACATTTTTTTTTTGAAAATGTATGTATAGCCAAAAATAGACCACACCTAAAATCGGGTCAAATTATAATTGTTGAAGTTGATTCTGTAGTAATAAGATTAGCTAAGCCTTATTTGGCCACTTCAGGAGCAACTGTTCATCGCCATTATGGCGAAATGCTTTACGAAGGAGATACTTTAGTTACATTTATATATGAAAAATCACGATCTGGTGATATAACGCAGGGTCTTCCAAAAGTCGAACAAGTATTAGAAGTGCGTTCGATTGATTCAATATCGATGAGCCTAGAAAAGAGAATTGAGGGTTGGAACGAGCGTATAACAAGAATTCTTGGAATTCCTTGGGGATTTTTGATTGGTTCTGAACTAACGATAGTGCAAAGTCGTATCTCTTTGGTTAATAAGATCCAAAAGGTTTATCGATCCCAGGGGGTGGAGATCCATAATAGACATATCGAAATTATTGTACGTCAAATAACATCAAAAGTCTTGGTTTCAGAAGATGGAATGTCTAATGTTTTTTCACCTGGAGAACTCATTGGGTTGTTACGAGCGGAACGAACAGGGCGTGCTTTGGAAGAAGCGATCTGTTACCGAGCCGTATTATTGGGAATAACGAAAGCATCTCTAAATACTCAAAGTTTCATATCGGAAGCAAGTTTTCAAGAAACTGCTCGAGTTTTAGCAAAAGCCGCCCTCCGAGGTCGTATCGATTGGTTGAGAGGTTTGAAAGAGAACGTTGTTCTAGGAGGAATGATACCAGTTGGTACCGGATTCAGAGAATTAGCGCACCGTTCGAGGCAACATAACAATATTCCTTTAGAACCCCCCCCAAAAAAAATTTTCGAGGGGGAAATGAGAGATATTTTGTTCCACCACAAAGAATTATTTGATTTTTTCATTTCAACGAATTTACATGATACATCAGAACAAGCATTTCTAGGATTTAATGATTCATAAAAGTGGAGTCATCCTGTTAACTAGCCGCGTTAATTTGGTAATAAGATAATAACGAATAGAAAAAAATTAATGGCTTGGATTGTGTATCAACAGTCAATCCCCGGTCGAGGTAGAGGATAAGGTTCCATGGGAACAATTATTTATTTCTATTTCAGCTCGTCTCTTTTTTTAAGAAAAAAAAGCGAGGAAGTGGGGGGAGAAATGACAAGAAGATATTGGAACATCCATTTGGGAGAGATGATGGAGGCAGGAGTTCATTTTGGTCATGGTACTAGGAAATGGAATCCTAGAATGGCACCTTATATCTCTGCAAAACGTAAAGGTATTCATATTATAAATCTTACTCAAACTGCTCGTTTTTTATCAGAAGCTTGTGATTTAGTTTTTGATGCAGCAACTAGGGGCAAACAATTCTTAATTGTTGGTACCAAAAATAAAGCAGCGGATTCAGTAGCCCGGGCTGCAACAAGGACTCGGTGTCATTATGTTAATAAAAAATGGCTCGGGGGGATGTTAACAAATTGGTCTACTACAGAAACGAGACTTCATAAGTTCAGGGACTTGAGAACGGAACAAAAGACGGGGGGACTCAACCGTCTTCCGAAAAGGGATGCCGCTATGTTGAAGAGACAATTATCTCACTTGCAAACATATCTGGGCGGGATTAAATATATGACGGGGTTACCCGATATTGTAATAATCGTTGATCAACAAGAAGAATATCGGGCTCTTCAAGAATGTATCACGTTGGGAATTCCAACTATTTGTTTAATTGATACAAATTGTGACCCCGATCTCGCAGATATTTCGATTCCAGCGAATGATGATGCTATAGCTTCAATCCGATTAATTCTTAACAAATTAGTATTTGCAATTTCGGAGGGTCGTTCTAGCTCTATACGAAATTCTTGATTAATAATAAGATAAATCAATTTTGGGGGGAACTCCATAGATTTCGGGAATTGGTTACTATTCCCGAATCGCACAAAAGAGATAAAAAAAACTAGGGATATTGTAATGTAATAAATTGGTATCAAAAATAGACAACTCAAGGCAAGTAAAAAAAAAGACAGTCGAATCAAAATAATTTGTTTTACAGTTCTATTTCTTTCAGAGGGCAATATGAATATTCTATTATGTTCTATCAACACACAAAAAGGGTTATACGATATATCTGGTGTGGAAGTCGGCCAACACTTGTATTGGCAAATAGGAGGTTTCCAAGTCCATGCCCAAGTACTTATTACTTCTTGGGTTGTAATTGCTATCTTATTAGGTTCAGCCATTATAGCTGTTCGTAATCCACAAACCATTCCTACTGACGGTCAGAATTTCTTCGAATATGTCCTTGAATTCATTCGAGACGTGAGCAAAACTCAGATTGGCGAAGAATATGGTCCATGGGTTCCCTTTATTGGAACTATGTTTCTATTTATTTTTGTTTCGAATTGGTCAGGAGCTCTTTTACCTTGGAAAATCATACAGTTACCTCACGGAGAGTTAGCCGCACCCACAAATGATATAAATACTACTGTTGCTTTAGCTTTACTCACATCAGTAGCATATTTTTATGCGGGTCTTAGCAAAAAAGGATTAAGTTATTTCGGTAAATACATTCAACCAACTCCAATCCTTTTACCCATTAACATCTTAGAAGATTTCACAAAACCCTTATCACTTAGTTTTCGACTTTTCGGAAATATATTAGCTGATGAATTAGTAGTTGTTGTTCTTGTTTCTTTAGTACCTTTAGTAGTTCCTATACCTGTTATGTTCCTTGGATTATTTACAAGTGGTATTCAAGCTCTTATTTTTGCAACTTTAGCTGCAGCTTATATAGGCGAATCCATGGAGGGTCATCATTGATTAGTTTTCTAAATACTCTTTTTTTTAGCTTAGACCAAGGCAATGTATACATGGCTCAAGATAATCTACTTAGGGAACATAAATATACAAATAATCAAAAAATAAGGAAGGTATATACTATCTAGGGAGTAAGACTAGAAAGATTACGATATTCGGGAATTAAAAAAAAAGGAAAGAGATCTAAAAGATCTTTTTCCTCTCAACGATTGAACAAAAAAAAATTACATGAACTTAGATTAATAAAATATTGATATTTCTATGCAAGGATTTGGACTAATGAATTCGTTCATTTAGATTGATTGTCTCCATGTGG
>NW_026124716.1:0-5000 GCF_025177605.1 Cucumis melo | reverse complement strand
GATTCATCATTTTGAACTGAACGTCTCTAATTCAAAACCGAACGTGAAACTTTGGTTTCATTCGGCTCCTTTATGGAAGATGGATAAATTCCTAAATTTATAAGATGTAAACAAAAAAAAATACCATCCATAACATCTATGTCAGCCTTTCCGTCTGAATGCATTCAAAAGGACCCGCTTTATAGATGATCCCTATACAAGAGGAGATTATAACAATCTTTCCAGTTATTTATTTCGTTCCCTATTTCTATTTAATATAATCCTTAGGAAAAGTATTTTGTTTCCGCCGAGCTAAAAAAACGATGTCGACGTCTCTAGTAAACCAAAGACATTGTTTAATAGCTATTTTGTTTTGCTTCAATCTCCCTTATACAAAGAAAAAATTGAAGATTTAGTTACGATTAGAAAAAATTCCACCTTTATCCATGGATCCCTTATTCCTTCAATTGGAAGTATTGATCCAATTCAATAAAATTATGTTTCGTAATTTCATGATCCAATTTTTTCAATTTAGAACATATTTTTGGATACAAATCACGAGAATTTTTATTTTTCCTCGAATCTTTCATCGAGAGGTAAAGGATTAAATCCTTTTAAGAAATAAAGTTTTTGATCGGAATATTAATCAACCCGAAGGATCCCTTAACTATTAAGGGATTAATAGAACGAATCGCACTTTTACCACTAAACTATATCCGCTACAATGCAATTATTGTATATAAATGGACCTTTTGTCGAAGACGAAAATAAGTCGTATTAATAAGTAATAAAAAGATCGGATCAGAAAATAATCATGAAAATTTGAGCGTTGACGTATTTTCATCAGGGCCACTAATGAGATTAGGAAAAGAGGACTCGTTTTAATTAACTAATTAACAAGTTTTTTATTCTAGTAAAGTACTAAAAAATAATAATAAGAAATCGAACCTTGATTCTATATCATCTTTTTCTGTATCATAGGAATTGAAATAATAAATCTTCTTAGGATTCTTGTTGTTTCTATTTTTTTTTTTTTCAAAAACATTTTCAAATCAAATAAATAATTTGATCTACGATTTATTGGAACAAAAAAAGCCCGGCTAGGTACTGACCAGGCCAGGCCGTGGAACTAAAAATAAAAAGAAAAGGGCTTTTCGGATGAAATAAACTAAAAAAGGTACTTTCTTTTTATTTATAAATATTTTTATGAATCTTTAATATATTGGTATTATTTTATATATTAGGATTGAAGATATCTCTTCTTTTGAGCCCTTATCTAATGAAATCTAATTTATCTAAATGGAATTCCTAATAAAAAAAAGTTTTTATCGATTTGATAGATATCCATCGATATATCTAGATAATTATCTATATCAATATAATGAAATTATATATCTATAAAGGGGTAGATAAAGATAATAAAGAGAGATAAAGAAGGGCTTTTTTCAAGCCTTTATTTTCTATTTTTTATACAATGTATCATAGTAATTATCCTTTTTCAATTTGGGGAGAGATGGCTGAGTGGACTAAAGCGTCGGATTGCTAATCCGTTGTACGATTTTTTTTGTACCGAGGGTTCGAATCCCTCTCTTTCCGTTTCTGTCAATTACTTGGTATTTTTTTATAGTTGAGGAAAGATGTGGAATAGATAAAATGTTAAGAACATTTCAAAATCAAGCAAGGAAAAAAAAATCTGATTTTGTTATTCTTCACGCCCCGGATTACGTCCCGGGTCATTAGATAGGAATCCGAAAATGAAGAGAGAAACAAAGAATATTACTACTGTATAAACAAATAGTTTGAGAGTAAGCATTACACAATCTCCAAGATCATTTTTTTTTTAAGAGAATAGATTCTCTATTTTAATCTGGTTTGACACCAAGAAATGCAGTGAAGTTATTTCTATAAATAGGAAAAAATTTTAAGAGTTGAGTCCTTGATTACTCAAAATTGGATTTCATACCCACAATTCTATATTGTGGGGGACTCGAAGAGGGTCGTTCAAAGGAAAAAAGTAAGAATAAGAAAATGAGAGTGATCCAGATTTATCATAGCTATAGAATAATTTCAATATTGGATTCAACTTAAAGCTTCAGACTGTATGTACAACTTATCTGATCTTATAACTAGTTAGAATCTTTTTTTTTTTTTTTCTAGTAAATCATGAATTTGTCTCGGACAGTATTAAAAATATTATCGAAAGCTTACAGCAGCTTGCCAAACAAAAGCTAATAGAAAAAAGAATAGAGGTATTACTGGCATAACATCTACTATTGGATTCAAAAAAGCGTAGGCCTCGGGCAATTTGGCGACGAAAAAACTACTTGAATAAAGGAAAGAATTAAGACAGATACCGATGAAACTTAAGATATTAAGCATAACAATTTTTTTTTCTTTGTTCTTGAAGATAATTGTATTTCTTTTGATTTGATTGAGTTATTAATCCCCTATTATTGCTATGATATAAGGGATAAGGGAAAAAATTAATAACATAAAGTAGGTCAAAAAACCTTTCTTTGATTTGAACTCAGCCAATCAAAAATCCTTCAATTCTCAAATAAAACGAGAATAGAAGAAATCCTACTTTCATACAATATCTTAATGGAATTATATGTAATGATCAATAAATTGAGTTTAATTGGATCTATAAACGTATCAAAATCTGAGCAACAATCTAATTTATTCTATAAATATTTGTACTGGAATTGACGACTAAGCACTACCAATATTAGTGTTTATTAGTGTTGAATATAAATGGGGCGTGGCCAAGTGGTAAGGCAACGGGTTTTGGTCCCGCTATTCGGAGGTTCGAATCCTTCCGTCCCAGAGTATGCGTATTATTATTATATATAATAATAGTATATTATAAGATATATGGAAAAATATTCGATATCAGACTATAGATTGCCGTTTTAAACAACCTTATGCTTAAGAGTCTAAATATAGATCGAATGTGATTGTTCTTTATTATTTTCTTATAATGATGCATTTCAGAAATGCGAAAGCCTCTATTATTCTCTATCTCTTAAATGGTTTGTGAAACCCGAGTATTTTTTTTCTGTGGATTTCTGAATTATAAACACGAAGGTCTTGTGTTTTTGGCACTAATGGAATTGAATTAATGGTCTTAAGAAACTTAAGACCTATTTAGGGTTTAGGGTACTAAATTTTAGAGTCAAATAAAAAAAAATAGGTAGGAACAATCGTTTACTCTAGATCTGTTTGACTTTCGCCTTATACAAGATAGTCTAGCACCTCCGAAACTAGTCCAGTCCCCCGTAGGATCCTTTTTTTATTTATGATGCATCTACTCGATCTAATTGGGGGTAGATAGGAGTTAATCCATAACGGAAGATATCAATTTGAATATCTGCCCGAATCTGATTAACAAAGAATCAAGTTACATATGTAACATATTATGTATTTCTTTTCACCTCATTTTTTTCGTATGTTTGTCTGTAATGAATAATTGTAAATCCAAGTAACAATTCATACATCTTTTTCACTTTATTTTAAGGAAAGATTATTGAGTCTCTTAAGTTAAATAAACTAGGCAGAAAATGCTGATATGTATGTATTGTTATTATCTATTTTTATCGTTTTATTTCTTTTTTTTTTTTTTTATTTTAGATCTATCTAATTGATGGGTTAATCCCGAATATACATTTATTTATCATAATCAAATGTAATAAATCCTTTACAAAAATTTATTCAAATAATATTATAATATAATATTTAGGTAGTAAATTTTCAATCAAGTAAATCTTTTTAATTATTTCTTATGAGTCCTTGGTACTCGAAGAAGTGTTAAACTCGTGAATCCATTCTATGAAGAAATTGAAAAATGGAGATTCTTAATTATTCGTAATTAATTATTTCTTAATTGATTTTATAGAAATTTCAAAAAATCTCTCTCTATCTAGAAAAATATCTATATATAGAGAAATAAATATTGCACTCATACAAAAAAATGTTATTGATACAATATATACAATAAAATATGGGTTTCAATAAATTGAAGTATTGCTAAGACTTTTTCAAAAACTACCCATGTCATAAGAGTATAGATTACTATGGACCAACTAACCCAATGACTATACATGATTCCATAAATGAATCAATTACATACCAGTTCCAAGAAATTAGAGGTTATGGTAAAACTTCGTTTAAAACGATGTGGTAGAAAGCAACGTGCGACTTGAAGGACATGATCCACTGTGGATTCTTACACCCACCATTTTATATTATATAGGAATGAAGATGCTCTTGACTCGACATAGTTTGTTCGGTTGCACTCGAGCTCTTTTTTTTTTTTTAGGGTTTTTGATGTAAATAGTACATGATGGAGCTCGAGTAGAAAGTATTGATTCATTTATCAAGGGCAGAGATCTAGGGTTAGTGTCAATCAATAAGTTAAAACTACTTCGTAAGTATAGGTTCGGTATACAAATCGAAAGGATCCAATTCGAACAAGTTTCAAATTCAAACATCAAATTGGATTAAAAGTGTATCACACGAGAATCCATTATTTATATGATTCTTTGATAAAAAGGAAATCAAAAAAAATGGTATGTTGCTACCATTTTGAAACGATTAAAGATCACCGAAGTAATGTCTAAACCCAATGATTCAAGGAAAGGATAAAGGATCCCGGAACAAGTAAAAATCTTTTTCAATTGTCTCAATAACTAAACTAGATCAGAATGAAGAATCGAAATAGATTCTAACGGAGACAGGCAAAAATAAAGAGGTTAGAGACCGCTCAATAAATGAAATGCTTAAGCTTAAGGGTTTTTTTTCCTTTGCGTGAGAGTTATCCAACTTGAGTTATGGGGATAAGAATGAGTTTTTTTTTTCAAAAGAAAAACAAAAGAATAAGAAAAAAAATTTTTAAATCATAGTCTAATTGATTTAATAATCTATAGATCTATTTGACATTAATTAGAATTCTATACATAACTTTGAATTTCCTCGAGCCGTACGAGGAGAAAACTTCTTATACGGTTCTGGGGGGGGTACTT
>NW_026124715.1:30000-38217 GCF_025177605.1 Cucumis melo | reverse complement strand
CGCAAAAGGTGGATTATTCAGAGCGGGTTCCATGGACAACGGGGATGGAATAGCTGTTGGTTGGTTAGGACACCCTGTTTTTAGAGATAAAGAAGGGCGCGAACTTTTTGTACGCCGTATGCCGACCTTTTTTGAAACATTTCCGGTTGTTTTGGTAGACGGAGACGGAATTGTTAGAGCCGATGTTCCTTTTCGAAGAGCAGAATCGAAGTATAGTGTTGAACAGGTCGGTGTAACTGTTGAGTTCTATGGCGGTGAACTCAATGGAGTCAGTTATAGTGATCCTGCTACTGTGAAAAAATATGCTAGACGTGCTCAATTGGGTGAAATTTTTGAATTAGATCGTGCTACTTTGAAATCCGATGGGGTTTTTCGTAGCAGTCCAAGGGGTTGGTTTACTTTTGGGCATGCTTCCTTTGCTTTGCTCTTCTTCTTCGGACACATTTGGCATGGTGCGAGAACCTTGTTCAGAGATGTCTTTGCTGGTATTGACCCAGATTTGGACGCTCAAGTAGAATTTGGGGCATTCCAAAAACTTGGAGATCCAACTACAAAAAGAGTCTAGTCTGATACAAGATTGCTCTGTTCTTTTTTTCCTTTATTTTTTGATTTGACATAGATAGGGTACCGGATAAATCTTTATTCGGATTGCTTACTTTTCATTTCTTTGACTCTTGTCTTGGTCTTTTTTTTATCCGTAAAAAGATCCCAATTAAACAGGTATGGAAGCTATAATTGTAAACCGAAATCAAATCTATGGAAGCATTGGTTTATACATTCCTCTTAGTCTCGACTCTAGGAATAATTTTTTTCGCTATCTTTTTTCGCGAACCGCCTAAAGTTCCAACTCCAACTAAAAAGGCAAAATGATTTCTCATTATCTCAATTGAAGTAATGAGCCTCACAATATTGTGAGGCTCATTACTTCAACTAGTCCCCGTGTTCCTCGAATGGATCTCTTAGTTGTTGAGAGGGTTGCCCAAAAGCAGTATATAAGGCATACCCAGTAAAACTTACAAGTAAACCAGATATAGAGATGGCAACTAGGGTTGCTGTTTCCATTATTATATAATTTCAAGACCACAATGGATCTATAATAAGATCATTTATTTACAACGGAATGGTATACAAAGTCAACAGATCTCACTGAATAAAAAAAAATATAGGATTATTTATGGCTACACAAACCGTTGACGATAGTTCTAGATCTGGGCCAAGACGAACTGTTGTAGGGGATTTATTGAAACCATTGAATTCGGAATATGGTAAAGTGGCTCCTGGGTGGGGAACTACACCTTTAATGGGTGTCGCGATGGGTTTATTTGCGATATTCCTATGTATTATTTTGGAGATTTATAATTCTTCCATTTTACTGGACGGAATTTCAAGCAATTAGATTCGATTCACAAGAACCCCTAAATAACTTTTCAATAAAAAGGAAAGTCTAAAGTATGTAGGTTTCTGCTTTTTAGCCCACTATTTTTTGGTAGTTCGATCGTGGAATTTATTTTTTTCTGTATTTCCGGAATATGAGTGTGTGACTTGTTAGAATTGATCCTATGGATACGACAGAGAAGAAGTCGGTCATCTTGATGAAGATGATTTGATCTCGTTGGATATTCAGTCTAGGCTAGTATCTGGAGCACAGAATATATGAAATAGATTCCAAAATATTAGAACAAATATTAGAACTATGATTCATACTTATCAGACCTCGTGGCCGGACTCCGAAACAAGAGTTAGAAGTGATAAATAAAAAAAATTTATTCTTTCGTTTCTACTTATTTTGGTTAAAGGATAAACCTTTCTTTAGCTTTTTTCATTATATTCAGTCATTGAATAAGCATTGAATAAGTGATAATCCAAGGGTTCTTACTCAGGGAATTTTTGAACTTTTTTTGGAAGGTTTTTTATTGAATCATCGTGGTTCTAGTCTGAATCTAAGGTTTTAATTGATTCATAGGGTCTTAACAAGATAATTCCTATCAATAATAAAGAAAACAAGAGTAAAGTCGCATTACATACAAATCAAAGAAAAAAAATAGGTAAATAGAAGATTCAAGAGGCCCCTAATGATCAATATAACTATGAATGAGCCGACTTGATATTTGGGCATTATAACTACAAAGAAGACTTTTCGGATTTTGATTCTTTCGTATCTTGATACAAAAAATTGAATCATAGCATTAAGAAGTTTGAAACTTTTTAGTACACATATCCGTTACGAGCGGTATTTGGGTGTTTCTGTTTGAGCCGTACGAGACGAAATTCTCATATACGGTTCTCAGAGGGGGGTCCCCTTGGTTTACCTATCTCAATAAAGTGTATGATTGGTTCGAAGAACGTCTTGAAATTCAGGCGATTGCAGATGATATAACTAGTAAATACGTTCCTCCTCATGTCAACATATTTTATTGTCTAGGAGGAATTACGCTTACTTGTTTTTTAGTACAAGTAGCTACGGGGTTTGCTATGACTTTTTACTACCGTCCGACCGTTACTGAGGCTTTTGCTTCTGTTCAATATATAATGACGGAAGCAAATTTTGGTTGGTTAATCCGATCAGTTCATAGATGGTCGGCAAGTATGATGGTCTTAATGATGATCCTGCACGTATTTCGCGTGTATCTTACTGGTGGATTTAAAAAACCTCGTGAATTGACTTGGGTTACAGGTGTGGTTCTGGCTGTATTGACCGCATCCTTTGGTGTAACTGGTTATTCCTTACCTCGGGACCAAATTGGTTATTGGGCAGTCAAAATTGTAACAGGTGTACCGGAAGCTATTCCAGTAATAGGGTCGCCTTTGGTAGAGTTATTACGCGGAAGTGCTAGTGTGGGACAATCTACCTTGACTCGTTTTTATAGTTTACACACTTTTGTATTACCTCTTCTTACTGCCGTATTTATGTTAATGCACTTCCCAATGATACGTAAGCAAGGCATTTCTGGTCCTTTATAGAGAATAGAAATCATAGATTTGTAATTAGTTATTTATGATTACTCAGGGGGGAAGAAGAGTATTTCATTGCTGCAAATATGGATTATTGAAAAATAAGACATGTATTTGGATATTTCCCTTCAACTCCACGAAATTTTATTCGTTATTTTTCAATAATAGTTGAAGGGAATTCTTCGAAGAGAAAATGGATTATGGGAGTGTGTGACTTGAACTATTGATTGGACCGTGTAGATATATGTCTTTTTATCTGCCACATTGGGATTCACAACAAAATGTGTCTTTATTCCAACCACCGCGAAAGCTCCATACAGAGGGTAGGCTGGTTCGCTTGAAGAGAATCTTTTCCATGATCAGACTTGACCATGTCGTGCATGACCAGGCTCCGTAAGATCCATTAGAATAGGTGATATATATGCCATAATACAGATTATGTTTTATCTATTTCACTTACTTAATAGTATGAAAATGCATTCATTTCCTCTGCATTGACTCGATTTATAATACTATCGGAGTGAAACAAGGGATCTAAAGAAGAACATAGGCTAGACTCTATTAGTAACAAGTAAATCCTTTGGATGTAAAAAGTATCAATATTTTTGGGGGCTAAAGCCCCATCGCAAGGTTTGAGACGACCCAGAAAGCACTTGAACATTATCAACTTTGTAAGCCTACTTGGGTATTGAGCATTTATCTGTACGAACTTAATTCCTTGCAATGGATAATTGTAACTCTTGAAAACGGAATCCGCTAAATTTTTTCTTACATTGAATCACTCATTTATTTTATATATGCTTGGATAAGATATCGATTTTTTTTTCTGGATCCAGTTGGTTCGTTTGATTTGTGCTCGAGCCGGATGATGAAAAATTATCATGTCCGGTTCTTTCGGGGGATGGATCCATAATAATTCACCTATCCTAATAACAAAAAAACCAGATTTGAATGATCCTGTATTAAGAGCTAAATTGGCTAAGGGTATGGGTCATAATTATTACGGAGAACCCGCATGGCCCAATGATCTTTTATATATTTTTCCAGTAGTCATTCTAGGTACTATTGCATGTAACGTGGGCTTAGCGGTTCTAGAACCATCAATGATTGGTGAACCCGCAGATCCATTTGCAACTCCTTTGGAAATATTGCCGGAATGGTATTTCTTTCCCGTATTTCAAATACTTCGTACAGTGCCAAATAAGTTATTGGGTGTTCTTTTAATGGTTTCCGTACCGGCGGGATTATTAACTGTACCATTTTTGGAGAATGTCAATAAATTCCAAAATCCATTTCGTCGTCCAGTAGCGACAACCGTCTTTTTGATTGGTACCGCAGTAGCTCTTTGGTTGGGTATTGGAGCAACATTACCGATTGATAAATCCCTAACTTTAGGGCTTTTTTAAATTGATTCAATTGTGAAATAAATAAAATATCACGATGTGTGTATCTAGGGAATAGTTGCTTCAAAGTGAATTACCCCTAGATACACATATTTAATGAAATTTTTGATTTATTTTGAGTATACGGATTCTGTTAAAGATTCAAACTTCATTTTCGTCTTTTTTTTTTATAAAGTTTTTTTACAACAAAAATCCAATGGATTTCAAATTTATGCAAAATTCTTTTCCATTTCGAGAATGTCTAATATATGTTTTACGTCTTCTATGCGAAAATGTTTGATTTTCATAAGTTCGTCTGGACTATTATTCAAAAGGTCAAATAATGTATGTATATTGCACCTTTTGAGGCAATTATAGATCCTAGGAGGCAATTCTGATTGGTCAATAAAAATATATTTTAATGCTCTTTCTTTTTTCTTTTTTCTTAGTTTCGCCAATTTCTCATGAAAAGTAAAAAGGGGTAAAGTAACTTTTTGTTTATTATTTTTAAAATGGAAGTTTTCTTTTTCTTCTTCCGCATGTAAAAAAGGAATAAATAAATCAATCAAATTCCGAGAGGCTTCATGAAGTGCTTCTTTAGGAGTTAAACTTCCATTGGTCCATATTTCGAGAAAAAGTATCTCTTGTTTTTCATTCCCATTTACATAAGAATGAATACTATGATTAACATTTCGAACAGGCATGAATATAGCATCCATAGGATAACTTGCGTCTTGAAAATTATTTGGCGTTTGTATATGATATCCGCGATTCCTCTCGATCTTTAATTCAATACAAAAATTAATTGGTTCCGTTAGGTTAGCTATATGCTGTGTATTATCAACGATTTCCACCGAAGGTGGTAAGATGATGTCTTGAGCAGTTACGCATCCAGGACCCTTGACACAAATAGACGCATCACGAGTTCCATACAGATTACTTCTCAATACAATTTCTTTCAAATTCATTAAAATTTCATGTACTGATTCTTGAATACCGACTATGGTAGAGTATTCATGTGGGATTTTTTCAGATTTTGCACGTGTGATACATGTTCCCTCTATTTCTCCAAGCAAAGCTTTTCGCATCGCAATGCCTATAGTATCCCCTTGTCCCTTCATAAGTGGAGACAGAATAAAGCGTCCATAATAAAGACGCTTACTGTCTGCTCTTGATTCAACACACTTCCACTTTAGTGTCCGAGTCGATACTCTGATTTTCTCTCGAACCATAGTAATATTTTTTGATAAAATCATTGAATTATTTATTTCTCTTGAAATTTCTCTTCAATGTTTATTTTTACACACGTCGTTTTTTAGGGGGCCTACAGCCATTATGTGGCATAGGGGTTACATCCCGTATGAAACTTAATAGTATACCGCTTCTCCGAATAGCTCTTAATGCTGCATCTCTTCCGAGACCGGGGCCCTTTATCATAACTTCGGCTCGTTGCATCCCTTGATCCACTACTGCCCGAATAGCATTTCCTGCTGCGGTTTGGGCGGCAAATGGTGTCCCTCTTCTTGTACCTTTGAATCCACACGTACCGGCGGAGGACCAAGAAATTACCCGACCCCGTACATCTGTAACAGTCACAATTGTATTGTTGAAACTTGCTTGAACATGAATAACGCCCTTTGGTATTCTACGCGTACTTTTACGTGAGCTAATACGTCCATTTCTACGTGAACCGATTCTTGGTATGGGTTTTGCCATATTTTATCATCTCATAAATCTAAGTCAGAGATATATGGATATATCCATTTCATGTCAAAACGGATCCTTTAATTTCTTTTTATGTATATATTGTGGGTGGCCTTTAGGGGTCCTTTTTTTTATAAAGATTATCCTTGTCTTTGTTTATGTCTCGGATTGGAACAAATTACCATAATTCGTCTCCGCCTACGGATCAGGCGACATTTTTCACAAATTTTCCGAATGGAGGCCCTTATTTTCATATTTTTTATTCCTTACCTTAATCTACTTATTGGAAGAAAATAAGTTTCTTGAAATTTTCTATTTCGAATTGGATCTCCCTACAAAAAAAAGAATATTGCACGTGAAAAGACTACTTCACCTAATCATTCGAATCTTTGTTTCGTAGTCTATAAATTATACGCCTTCTGGTCCTGGTTGAATCGTAACAACTTACTGAAATTTTGACTCTCTATTACCTAGTATATGGATAAAACTATGTTGAATCCTTCCTGAAACGTAACCTAGAATTGGATCCTCATTATCTAAACAAACCCAAAACATATCATTGGTAAGTGATTCAGTAATTAAACCTTCAGAAATCCTTTTTTGCTCTTTCATTCCAGACGAAACACCCTTCAAAGTATCAATTAATCAAGGGGGAGTCGTATTATAAACTATAAACCCACCTCTTTTCTTTTTTTTTTTTTTTTACAAATAGGGAAGTTCTGTGTATAATTCGAATATCATAAAGATTACCATATATAACACAAAATTTCGCCGCCGATTCCCTGTAGTCGAGCTTCTCGGTCTGTCATTATACCCCGAGAAGTAGACAGAATTACAATGCCCATTCCGCCTAAAATTCTAGGAATTTTTTGATAGTTAGAATATATTCGGAGACCAGGTCGACTGATCCGTTTTAAATTTAAAATCGTTTTATATGGTCCTTTCCTATTTCTTCTATGTCGTAGGGTTAAAACCCAAAAATCCTTGTTGCTTTCCCGATGTTTCCTTACGTTTTCAATAAAACCTTCTCGTAAAAGTATTTTAACAATGTTTTCGGTGATGTTAGTAGATGGTATTCGAACCATTCCTTTTCTATTCATGTCAGCATTGCGAATAGAGGTTATTATGTTAGCAATAGTGTCCTTACCCATGATAAACGAAAATTATTGGTTACTTAAATTTTTGATCTAATCAACATTCTTTTTTATTAAATAGTTATGAATTTTAAAAGGTATATACGTGATACACAATCTACTAATTAATTTCATTCAAATAGTATAACTATCTCACGGTCTGTCTCATTTTATAATACTTCAGGTGCTAATGAAATTATTTTAGTGAAATTTAACTGTCTCAATTCTCGGGCAATCGCACCAAAAATTCGAGTTCCTTTTGGATTTCCTTCTTGATCAATAACAACCGCAGCATTGTCATCATATCGTATTATCATACCATTTTCTCGTTTGAGTTCTTTACAAGTACGTACAATTACAGCTCTGATCACTTCTGATCTTTCTAGAGGTGTATTTGGGACGGCTTTCTTGATTACAGCAACAATAACGTCACCAATATGAGCATATCGTCGATTACTAGCCCCTATGATTCGAATACACATCAATTCTCGGGCTCCGCTGTTATCTGCTACATTCAAAAGGGTTTGAGGTTGAATCATATTATTTTGGAATCTTTTCTTTCAATGCAAAGGGCGAAGTAAAAAAAAAAAAAAGAAATATTGTTTTTCAAAAAAAAAAAAAATAAATCTGCAATTGTTTTTTTTTCATCTTAAACAAAGATCGCTTTCCTTTGATTCTACATTTCTATCCCGAAGTAATGAATTGGGTTCGTATAGGCATTTTGGATGCCGCTATTGAAATAGCTTTTCTGGCTATATTTTCGGCTACTCCACTCATTTCATAAAGTATTCTACCTGGTTTAACAACAGCTACCCAATATTCGGGGGATCCTTTCCCTGAACCCATACGTGTTTCTGTGGGTCTTAGTGTAACGGGTTTGTCCGGAAATATACGTACCCATATTTTTCCACCGCGTCGTGCATTTCGTGTCATTGCCCTTCGTCCGGCTTCGATTTGTCTCGATGTGATCCAAGCGGGTTCAAGTGCCTGAATAGCGTATCTCCCGAAGCAAATACTATTGCCTCGATAAGATATTCCTTTCATTC